>NW_022097854.1:0-26028 GCF_006542625.1 Nomascus leucogenys
ATAGACTCAAAATAAAGGGATGGAGGAAGATCTATCAAGCAACTGGAAAACAAAAAAGGCAGGGGTTGCAATCCTAGTCTCTGATAAAATAGACTTTAAACCAACAAAGATCAAAAGAGACAAAGAAGGCCATTACATAATGGTAAAGGGATCAATTCAACAAGAAGAGCTAACTATCCTAAATATATATGCACCCAACACAGGAGCACCCAGATTCATAAAGCAAGTCCTCAGTGACCTACAAAGGGACTTAAACTCCCACACAATAATAATGGGAGATTTTAACACCCCACTGTCAACATTAGACAGATCAACAGACAGAAAGTTAACAAGGATATCCAGGAATTGAACTCAGCTCTACATAAAGTGGACCTAATAGACATCTACAGAACTCTCCACCCCAAGTCAACAGAATATACATTTTTTTCAGCACCACACCACACCTATTCCAAAATTGACCACATAGTTGGAAGTAAAGCTCTCCTCAGCAAATGCAAAAGAACAGAAATTATAACAAACTGTCTCTCAGACCACAGTGCAATCAAACTAGAACTCAGGATTAAGAAACTCACTCAAAACCGCTCAGCTACATGGAAACTGAACAACCTGCTCCTGAATGACTATTGGGTATATAATGAAATGAAGGCAGAAATAAAGATGTTCTTTGAAACCAACGAGAACAAAGACAAACATACCAGAATCTCTGGGACAGTTCAAAGCAGTGTGTAGAGAAAATTTATAGCACTAAATGCCCACAAGAGAAAGCAGGAAAGATCCAAAATTGACACCCTAACATCACAATTAAAAGAACTAGAAAAGCAAGAGCAAACACATTCAAAAGCTAGCAGAAGGCTAGAAATAACTAAAATCAGAGCAGAACTGAAGGAAATAGAGACACAAAAAACCCTTCAAAAAATTAATGAATCCAGGAGCTGGTTTTTTGAAAGATCAACAAAATTGATGGACCGCTAGCAAGACTAATAAAGAAGAAAAGAGAGAAGAATCAAATAGATGCAATAAAAAACGAAAAAGGGGATATCACCACCGATCCCACAGAAATACAATCTGCCATCAGAGAATACTACAAACACCTCTATGCAAATAAACTAGAAAATCTAGAAGAAATGGATAAATTCCTCGACAAATACACCCTCCCAAGACCCAGGAAGAAGTTGAATCTCTGAATAGACCAATAACAGGTTCTGAAATTGTGGCAATAATCAATAGCTTACCAACCAAAAAGAGTCCAGGACCTGAAGGATTCACAGCTGAATTCTACCAGAGGTACAAGGAGGAACTGGTACCATTCCTTCTGAAACTATTCCAATGATAGAAAAAGAGAATCCTCCCTAACACATTTTATGAAGCCAGCATCGTCCTGATACCAAAGCCTGGCAGAGACATAACCAAAAAGAGAATTTCAGACCAATATCCTTGATGAACATTGATGCAAAAATCCTCAATAAAATACTGGCAAACCGAATCCAGCAGCACATCAAAAAGCTTCTCCACCATAATCAAGTGGGCTTCATCCCTGGGATGCAAGGCTGGTTCAACATACACAAATCAATAAATGTAATCCAGCATATAAACAGAACCAAAGACAAAAACCACATGATTATCTCAATAGATGCAGAAAAGGCCTTTGACAAAATTCAACAACCCTTCATGCTAAAAACTCTCAAAAATTAGGTATTGATGGGACGTATCTCAAAATAATAAGAGCTATCTATGACAAACCCACAGCCAATATCATACTGAATGGGCAAAAATGGAAGCATTCCTCTGAAAACTGGCACAAGACAGGGATGCCCTCTCTCACCGCTCCTATTCAACATAGTGCTGGAAGTTCTGGCCAGAGCAATCAGGCAGGAGAAGGAAATAAAGGTATTCAATTAGGAAAAGAGGAAGTCAAATTGTCCCTGTTTGCAGATGACATGATTGTATATCTAGAAAACTCCATTGTCTCAGCCCAAAATCTCCTTAAGCTGATTAGCAACTTCAGCAAAGTCTCAGGATACAAAATTAATGTACAAAAATCACAAGCATTCTTGTACACCAATACAGACAGAGAGCCAAATCATGAGTGAACTCCCATTCACAATTGCTTCAAAGAGAATAAAATACCTAGGAATCCAACTTACAAGGATGTGAAGGACCTCTTCAAGGAGAACTACAAACCACTGCTCAATGAAATAAAAGAGGATACAAACAAATGGAAGAACATTCCATGCTCATGGGTTGGAAGAATCAATATCATGAAAATGGCCATACTGCCCAAGGTAATTTATAGATTCAATGCCATCCCCATCAAGCTACCAATGACTTTCTTCACAGAATTGGCAAAATCTACTTTCAAGTTCATATGGAACCAAAAAAGAGCCCGCATCGCCAAGTCAATCCTAAGCCAAAAGAACAAAGCTGGAGGCATCACGCTACCTGACTTTAAACTATACTACAAGGCTACAGTAACCAAAACAGCATGGTACTGGTACCACAACGAGACATAGATCAATGGAACAGAACAGAGCCCTCAGAAATGATGCGCATATCTACAACTATCTGATCTTTGACAAACCTGACAAAAACAAGAAATGGGGAAAGGATTCCCTATTTAATAAATGGTGCTGGGAAAACTGGCTAGCCATATGTAGAAAGCTGAAACTGGATCTCTTCCTTACACCTTATACAAAAATTAATTCAAGATGATTAAAGACTTATATGTTAGACCTAAAACCATTAAAATCCTACAAGAAAACCTAGGCAATACCATTCAGGACATAGGCATGGGAAGGACTTCATGTCTAAAACACCAAAAGCAATGGCAACAAAAGCCAAAATTGACAAATGGGATCTCATTAAACTAAAGAGCTTCTGCACAGCAAAAGAAACTACCATCAGAGTGAACAGGCAACCTACAGAATGGGAGAAAATTTTTGCAACCTACACATCTGACAAAGGGCTAATATCCAGAATCTACAATGAACTCAAACAAATTTACAAGAAAAAAACAAACAACCCCATCAAAAAGTGGGCAAAGGACATGAACAGACACTTCTCAAAAGCAAACACATGAAAAAATGCTCATCATCACTGGCCACAGAGAAATGCAAACAAAACCACAGTGAGATACCATCCACACCAGTTAGAATGGCCATCATTAAAAAATCAGGAAACAACAGGTGCTGGAGAGGATGTGGAGAAATAGGAATATTTTTGCACTGTTGGTGGGACTGTAAACTAGTTCAACCATTGTGGAAGTCAGTGTGGCGATTCCTCAGGATCTCAAACTAAAATACCATTTGACCCAGCCATCCCATTACTGGGTATATACCCAAAGGACTATAAATCATGCTGCTATAAAGACACATGCAGACGTATGTTTATTGCAGCACTATTCACAATAGCAAAGAGTTGGAACCAACCCAAATGTCCAACAACGATAGACTGGATTAAGAAAATGTGGCACATATACACCATGGAATACTGTGCAGCCATATAAAATGATGAGTGTCCTTTGTAGGGACATGGATGAAACTGGAAAACATCATTCTCAGTAAACTATCGCAAGGACAAAAAACCAAACACCGCATATTCTCACTCATAGGTGGGATTTGAAGAATGAGAACTCATGGACACAGGAAGGGGAACATCACACTCTGGGGACTGCTAGGGGGGGAGAAGGGGGGAGGGACAGCATTAGGAGATACACCTAATGCTAAATGACGAGTTGATGGGTGCAGGAAATCAACATGGCACATGGATACATGTGTAACAAACCTGCACATTGTGCACATGTACCCTAAAACCCTAAAGTATAATAAAAAAATAAAATATATATATATATATATATATATATATAAAGTAAGGTTCAACTCTCCTAGTTGAATACACAGATGACAAAGAAGTTTCGCAGAATGCTTCTGTGTAGTTTTTATTTGAAGATATTCCTTTTTCAACTATAGGCCCCTTAGCCCTCCGAATGTCCACTTGCAGTTTCTACAGAAAGAGTGTTTCAAAGCTCATGAGTCAAAAGTAAGGTTCAAGTATGCTAGTTGAATGCACAGATCAGAAAGAAGTTTCGCAGAATGCTTCTCTGTAGTTTTTATTTAAAGATATTCCTTTTTCCACTATAGGCCCATTAGCGATCCGAATGTCCGCTTGCAGTTTCTACAGAAGGAGTGTTTCAAAACGCCTCCACCTAAAGGAAGGTTCAACTCTGCTAGTTGAATGCACAGATCAGAAAGAAGTTTCCCAGAATGCTTCTGTGTAGTTTTTATTTGAAGATATTCCTTTTTCCACTATAGGCCCCTCAGTGCTCCAAATGTCTGCTTGCAGTTTCTACAGAAAGATGGTTTCAGAACTGCTCAATCAAAAGTAAGGTTCAACTCGGCTAGTTGAATGCGCAGATCAGAAAGAAGTTTCACAGAATGCTTCTGAGTAGTTATTATTTGAAGATATTCCTTATTCCACTAGAGGGCCCGTAGTGCTCTGAATGTCCAGTACAGTTTCTACAGAAAGAGTCTTTCAAAACTCCTCAATCAAAAGTAAGGTTCAACTCTGCTAGTTGAACGCACAGATCAGAAAGAAGTTTCGCAGAATTCTTCTGTGTAGTTTTTATTTGAAGATATTCCTTTTTCCACTATAGGCCCATTAGCGCTCCGAATGTCCACTTGCACTTTCTACAGAAAGAGAGTTTCATAACTGGTCAATGAAAAGTAAGGTTCAACTCTGCTAGTTGAATACACAGATGAGAAAGAAGTTTGGCAGAATGCTTCTGTGTAGTTTTTATTTGAAGATAATCCTTTTTCCACTATTGGCCCCTTAGCCCTCCGAATGTCCAATTGCAGCTTCTACAGAAAGAGTGTTTCAAAACTCATGAGTCAAAAGTAAGGTTCAAGTATGCTAGTTGAATGCACAGATCAGAAAGAAGTTTTGCAGAATGCTTCTGTGTAGTTTTTATTTGAAGATATTCCATTTTCCACTATAGGCCCATTAGCGATCCGAATGTCTGCTTGCAGTTTCTACAAAAAGAGTGTTTCAAAACTCCTCCACCTAAAGGAAGGTTCAACTCTGCTAGTTGAATGCACAGATAAGAAAGAAGTTTCACAGAATGCTTCTGTGTAGTTTTTATTTGAAGATATTCCTTTTCCCACTAGAAGCCCCATAGCGCTACGAATGTCCGCTTGCAGTTTCTACAGAAAGAGTGTTTCGAAACTCCTCAATCAAAAGTAAGGTTCAACTCTGCTAGTTGAATGCACAGATCCAAAAGAAGTCTCGCAGAATGCTTCTGTGTAGTTTTTATTTGAAGATATTCCTTTTTCCACTATGGGTCACATAGCTCCCCGAATGTCCAATTGCAGTTTCTACAGAATGAGTGTTTCATAACTGCTCCATGAAAAGCAAGGTTCAAATCTGCTAGTTGAATGCACAGATGAGAAAGAAGTTTCGCAGAATGCTTCGGTGTAGTATTTACCTGAAGATATTTCTTTTTCCACTATAGTCCCCTTAGTGTAATCGAATGTCCACTGGCAGTTTCTACAGAAAGAGTGTTTTCAGCAACTACTTCAATCAAATAGGTTCAACTCTACTAGTTGAATGCACAGATGAGAAGGAAGTTTCGCAGAAAGCCTTCTGCCGTAGTTTAATTTGAAGATAATCCTTTTATCCCACAAGAGGCCCATTAGCGCCAATCTGATAATCTTGCTGGTAGCATCTACAGTAAAGAGTGTTTTCAGAACTGCACAATCAAAAGTAAGCTTCCACTCTGCTAGTTGAATTGCAACAGATCAGAAAGAAGTTGGAGAATGCTTTCTATGTTAGTTTAATTTAAAGATATTCTTTTTTCACTAAAGGACCCTTAACACTCAGAATTTTCCGCTTACAGTTCTATCAGAAAGAGAGTTTCAGATCTGCTCAATCAAAAGTAAGTTTCAATCTGGTAGTTGAATGCACAGATCAGAAAGAAGTTGGCTGAATGCTTCTGGTGTAGTGTTTCATTTGATGATACCTCATTTTTCCAGTAAGGCGCCTTAGCTCTCCGAAGGTCCACTTGCAGTTTCTGCAGAAGGAGTGTTTCAGAAATCCTCATCAAAAGTAAGGTTCAACTCTGCTAGTTGAATGCGCAGATCAGAAAGAAGTTTACAGAATGCTTCTTTGTAGTTTTTATTTGAACATATTCTTTTTCCACTATTGGCCCCCTTAGCGCTCCGAATGTCCACTTGGCAGTTTCTACAGAAAGTGTGTGTTTCAAAACTCCTCAATCAAAAGAAATGTCAACTCTGGCTAGTTGAATGCACAGACAGAAAGAAGTTTCACTTGAATGATTCTGTGTAGTTTTTACTTGAAGGTGTTCCCTTTTTCACTGGTAGGCCTCTTAGCGCTCCGATGTCAGCCTTGCAGTTTCTACAGAAAGAGAGTTTCAGAACTTCTCAATCAAAAAGTAAAGTTCAACACTGTTAGTTGAATGCACAGATTGGAAAGAAGTTTCATATAATGGTTCAGTGTAGTTTTTATTTGAAGTTATTACTTTTTCCACCATAGGCCGCTTAGTGCTCCGAATGTCTGCCTGCAGTTTCTACAGAAAGGAGAGTTTGGAGAAGTTCTCAAACAAACGTAAGGTTCAACTCTGTTAGCTGAATCCACAGATCAGAAAGAAGTATCACAGAATGCTCTGTGTAGTTTTTCTTGAACATATTCCCTTTTCCACTATAGGCCCCTTAGTGCTCCTAATATCCGCTTGCAGTTTCTACAGAAAGAGTGTTTCAAATCTCGTCATTCAAAAGTAAGGTTCAAATCTGCGAGTTGAAATGCACAGATCAGAAAGACATCTCGCAGAATGATTCTGTGTAGTTTTTTATTGAAGATATTCCTTTTTCCACAATAGGCCCCTGGCACACCGAATGTCCGCTCCAGGTTTCTACAGAAGGAGAGTTTCAGAACTTATGAATCAAAAGTAAGGTTCACCTTTGTTACTTGAATGCCCAGATCAGAAAGAAAATTTTGCAGAATGCTTCTACTTAGTTTGGTTTGAAGATATTCCTTTTTTCACAATAGGCCCCTTAGCGCTCCGAATGTCCGCTTGCAGTTTCTACAGAAAAGAGTTACAGAACTTCACAATCGAAGTAAGATTCAACCTCTGGTAGTTGAATACACAGATGAGAAATGTTTTGGCAGAATGCTTCTGTGTAATTTTTATTTGAAGGTATTCCTTTTTTCACAATAGGCCCCTTAGGGCCTGAACATCCGCTTGGCAGTTTCTACAGAAAGAGTGTTTCAAAACTCCTCAATCAAAAGTAAGGTTAAACTGCTGGTGGTTGAATACACAGATCAGAAAGAAATCTCGCAGAATGATTCTGTGCAGTTTTAATTTGAAGATATTCCCTTTTTTCCACTAAGGCCCCTTTGCGCTCCGAATGTCTGCTTGAAGTTTCTACAGAAAGAGAGTTTCAGAACTTCTCAATCAAAAGTAAGGTTCAACTCTGGTTAGTTGAATGCACATATCAGAAAGAGGTTTCACAGAATGATTCTGTTTAATTTTTATTTGAATTATTTTTTTTCCACTATAGCCCATTAGCGCTCCAATTGTACACTTGCACTTTCTACAGAAAGAGAGTTTCAGAACTGCTCAATCGAAAGTAGGCTTCAACTCAGCACGTTGAATGCACAGATCAGAAAGAAGTTTCGCAGAATGCTTCTGTGTAGTTTTTATTTGAAGTTTATTCCTTTTCCACTATAGACAAATTAGCGCAAACGAATGACTGCTTGCCGTTTCTACAGAAAGAGTGTTTCAAAACTGCTCAATCTATAGTAAGTTTCAATTCTGCTAGTTGAATGCACAGATCAGAAAGAAGTATCTCGAGTGCTTCTGTGAAGTTTTTATTTGAAGATATTCCTTTTCCCACTATAGGCCCCATTGCGCTTTGAATATCACTTGAAGATTCTGCAAAAAGATGTTTTAAAATTCCACAATCAACAGTAAGGTTCACCTCTGCTAGATAAATGCACAGATCAGAACGAAGTTTCGGCAGAATGCTTCTGTGTAGTTTTTATTTGAAGATATTTCCTTTTTCCACTATAGGCCCTTTAGCACTCTGAATGACCACTTGCAAGTTTCTACAGAGAGAGAGTTTCAGAACGTCTCAATCAAAAAGTAAGGTTTAACCTCCATTATTGTGCAGAGATCAGAAAGAAGCTTCACAGAATGTTTCTGTGTAGTTTTTATTTGAATATATTTCTTTTTCCCACTAAAGACCCCTTAGCGCTCCGAATGTCCGCTTGCAGTTTCTACAGAAAGAGAGTTTCAGAACTTCTCAAAAAAAGTAAGGTTCAACTCTGTTAGAGGAATGCACACATCAGAAAGAAGTTTCGCTGAATCGTTCTGTGTAGTTTTTATTTGAAGAATATCCCTTTTTCCACTATAGGACCTTAATGCTCCGAATTTCCAACTTGCAATTTCTTCAGAAAAGTTGTTTCAGAACAGCTCACTCAAAAGAAACGTTCAACCCTGTTAGATAAATTCACAGATCAGAAATGAAGTTTCGCAGAATGCTTCTGTGTAGTTTTTGTTTAAAGATATTCCTTTTTTCCACTATAGGCCCTTAGCGCTCCGAATGTCGCTTGCCAGTTTCTACAGAAAGAGTGTTTCAGAACTGCTCAATCAAAAGTAAGGTTCAACTCTGCTAGTTGAATTCACAGATCAGAAAGAAAGTTTCTCCAGAATGCTTCTGTGCAGTTTTTATTTGAAGATATTCCTTTTTCTACTATAGGCCCTAAGCGCTCCGAATATCGCCTGGCAGTTTCTACAGAAAGAGTGTTTCAGAACTGCTCAATCAAAACTAAGGTTCAACCACTGCTAGTTTCAATGAACAGATCAGAATGCCAGTCTGCAGAATGCTTCCGTGTAGTGTTTATTTGAAGATATTCCTTTTTCCTCTATTGGCCCCTTAGCCGCTCCTAAAGTCCGATTGCAGTTTCTGCAGAAAAGAGAGTTTTCGGAACTTCTCAATCAAAAGTAAGGTTTAACTCTGTAATAGAACGCACAGATCAGAAAGATAGTTTCACAGAATGCTTCTGTGCAGTTTTTATTTGAAGATATTCCCTTTTTCCACTAAATGCCAATAAGCGCTACGAATGTCCGCCTGCAGTTTCTACAGAAAGAGAGTTTCAGAACTGCTCAATCAAAAGTAAGGTTCAACTGTGCTAATTGAATGCACAGATCAGAAACAATTTCGCAGAATACTTCTGCTAGTTTTTATTTGAAGATATTCCTTTTTCCACTATAGGCCCGTTGCGCTCCCGAATGCCCTTTTGCAGTTTATACAGAAAGAGTGTTCCAAAACTCCTGCAATCAAAAGTAAGGTTCAACTCTGCTGGTTCAATGCGCAGATCAGAAAGTAGTCTCACCGAATGCTTCTGTGCAGTTTTTTGTTTGAAGATATTCCTTTTTCCTCTATTGGAATTTAGCACTCGAATGTCTGCTTGCAGTTTCTACAGAACAGAGTTTGGGAACTTCTCAATCAAAAGTAAGGTCAACACTATCAGTTGAATGCACAGAACAGAAAGAAGTTTCAGAGAATGCTTCTGTGTAGTTTTATTTGAAGATATTTCTTTTTACAACTATAGCCCGTAGCGCTCTGAATGTCCAATTTCAGATTCTTACAGAAAGAGTGTTTCAGAACTGCTCAATCAAAAGTAAGGTTCAACTCTGCTAGTTGAATGCACAGATCAGAAAGAAGTTTCACAGAATGCTCAGTGTAGTTTTTTTTGAAGATAATCTTTTTCCACTATAGGCCCCTTAGCGCTCCGAATGTCCACTTGCAGTTTCTCCAGAAAGAGAGTTTCAGAAATGCTCAATCAAAAGTAAGGTTCAAATCTGCTAGTTGAATGCACAGATCAGAAAGATGTTTCACAGAATGCTTCTGTGCAGATTTTATTTCAATATATTCTTTCTTCCACTATTGGCCCTTAGTGCTCCGAATGTCCGCTTGCAGTTTCTACAGAAAGAGTGTTTCAGAACTACTCACTCAATGGTAAGGTTTAACTCTGCTAGTTGAATGCACAGATCAGAAAGTGGTCTCGCAGAATACTCTGTGTATTTTTTATTTGAAGATAATACTTATTCCACTCTAGGCCCCTTAGCGCTCAGAAATTCCGCTTTCAGTTACTACAGAAAAGAGTGTTTCAAAAACTCCTCAATCAAAGTAAGGTTCTACTCTTCTAGTTGAATGCACAGATCAGAAAGCAGTCCCCAGAATGTTCTGTGTAGTTTTTATTTGAAGATATTCCTTTTCCACTATTGGCCGCTTAGCGCTCTGAATGTCCACTTGCTGATTCTACACAAAGAGAGCCTCAGGACTTCTCAATCAAAAGTAATTTCAACTCTTTTGAGTTGAAGGCACAGATCCGAAAGGAGTTTCACAGAATGCTTTCTGGTGTACTTTTAATTTGAAGATATTCTTTTTCCACTATAGGCCCCTAATGCTGTGGATGTCCACTTGCAGTTTCTACAGAAAGAGTGTTTCAGAACTGCTCAATCAAAAGTAAAGTTTCAACTCTGTAGTTGAATGCACAGAACTGAAAGAAGTTTCCCAGAATGCTTCTGTGTAGTTTTTATTTGAGGATATTCCTTTTTTCCATTATAGGTCTCTTAGTGCTAAGAATATCCAATTGCAGTTTTTACAGAAAGAGTGTTTCAGAACTCCTCCAATCAAAAGTAAGGTTCACCTCTGCTAGTTGAATGCGCAGATCAGAAAGAAGTTTGCCAGAATCCTTCTGTGTAGTTTTATTGAGATATTCCTTTTTCCTCTGTGGGCCCCTTAGCGCTGCGGAATGTCAACTTGCAGTTTTACGAAAGAGTGTTTCAGAACTCCCTTATCAAATGTAAACGTTCAACTCTGGCTAGTTAATGCGCAGATCAGAAAGAAGTTTCACAGAATGCTTCTGTGTAGTTTTTATTCCGATGATATTCCTTTTTCCACATTAAGACCTTAGTGCTCCGAATGTCCACTTGCAGTTTCTACAGAAAGAATGTTTCAGAGCTCCTCAATCAAAAGTAAGTTCCTACTCTGCCTGTTGAATGCACAGATCAGAAAGAGGTCTCGCAGAATCCTTCTGTGTAGTTTTTTAATTGGAAGATATTACTTTTTTCCACTATAGGCCCTTTAGCACTGTGAATACCACTTGCATTTTCTACAAAAAGAGTGTTTAAGAACTCAATCAAAAGTACATTTCAACTCTGCTAGTGAATGCACAGATTCAGAAAGAAGTTTCGCAGAATGCTTCTGTGTTGTTTTTATTTGAAGTTATTCCTTTTCCACTATAGGCCCTTATTGCTCTGAATGTCCGCTTGCAGTTTCTACAGAAATAGTGTTCCAAAACTCCTCAATCAAAATAAGATTCAAACTCCTTGTTGAATGCACAGATCAGAAGAAGTTTCACCGAATGCTTCTGTGTAGTGTTTATTTGAAGATATTCCTTTTTCACTGTATGCCCCTTAGCGCTCTGAATGTCCGATTGCAGTTTCCACAGAAATTGATTTTTAGAACTGCTCAATCAAAAGAAATGTTAACTCTGCTAGCTGAATGCACAGATCGATAAAGAAGTTTCACAGAATGCTTCTGTGTAGTTTTTATTTGAAGATATTCCTTTTTCTACCTATAGGACCTTTGCGCTCAAAATGTCCGCATGCAGTTTCTACAGACAGTGAGCTTCCAGAACTTCTCAATCAAAAGTAAGGTTCAACTCTGTTAGTTGAATGCACAGACCAGAAAGTAGTCTCGCAGCATGCTTCTGAGTAGTCTTTATTTCAAGATATGTATTTTTCCACTATTGGCCAGTTAGCGCTCCGAATGTCCACTTGCAGTTTCTACAGAAAGAGTGTTTCAGAACTGCTCAGCAAAAGTAAGTTTCACCTCCGCTAGTAAAATGCACAGATTTGAAAGTAGCTTTGCGAATGCTTCTGTGTAGTTTTCATTTGAAGGTATCTTTTTTGCCACTATTGGCCCCCTAGGCGCTCCGAATGTCGCTTGCATTTTTACAGAAAGTGTGTTTCAGACGGCTGAATCACAAGTAAGGTTCAACTATGCTAGTTGAATGGCAGAGATCAGAAATAAGGTTCCCAGAATATTTCTGTGTAGCTTTTATTTCAAGATATCCTTTTTTTCACTATAGGTCCCTTAGCGTTCCGAATGTCCGCTTGCAGTTCCCACAGAAAGAGTGTTTCAGAACTGCTCAATCAAAGTAAGGTTAAACTCTGCTAGTTGAATACACAGATCAGAAGCAAAGTTAGGCAGAATACTTCTGTATAGTTTTTTATTTGAATATATTCCTTTTTCCAATATAGGCCTAATACTCTGAGTGTCTGCTTGCAGTTTCTACCGAAAGAGTGGTTTCAGAACTGCCCACTAAAAGTAAGGGTTCAACTCTGCTAGTTGAGTGACAGATCAGAAAAAAGTGTCACAGATGCTGCTGTGTAGTTTTTATTTGAAGATATTCTTTGTCCACTACAGGCCCTTAGATCTCCGATGTCCGATGCAGTTTCTACAGAAGAGTGTTATGAACTCCTGAATCAAAAGTAAGGTTCAAACCTTTTAGTTGAATGCACAGATCAGAAAGGAGTTTCACCAAATGTACTGTGTAGTTTTGATATGAAGATATTCCTTTTTCCACTACAGGCCCCTTAGCGTTCTGATGTCGCTTGCCAGTTACTATACAAAGATTGTTTCAGAACTGCTCAATTAAAAGTAAGGTTGAACCCTTTTAGTAGAATGAACAGATCAGAAAGAAGTTTCGCAGATTGCTTCTGGGTATTTTTATTTGAAGATATTCCTTTTTTCACTATACGCCCCTCAGCGCTCTGAATTGTCACTTGCAGTTTCTACAGAAAGAGTGTTTCAACAATCCTCATCAAAAAGTAAGACTCAACTCTGCTAGTTGAACGCACAGATCAGAAAGAAGTCTCACAGAATGCTTTGTGTAGTTATTTGAATATATTGCTTTTTCCATATAGGCCCATAGCGCTCCGAATGTCCGCTGGCAGATTCTACAGAAAGAGTGTTTCAGAAGTGCTCAATCAAAAGTAAGTTTCAAGTCTGCTATTTGAATGCACAGATCAGAAAGAAGTTTCGCAGAATGCTTCTGTGTAGTTTTTATTTGAAGATATTCCTTTTTCCACTATAGGCCCCTTAGCGCTCCGAATGTCCGCTTACAGTTTCTTCAGAAAGAGAATTTCAGAACTTCTCATTCAAAAGTAAGTTTCAACTCTGTTAGTGGAATGCACAGATCAGAAAGAACTTTCGCAGAATGCTTCTGTGTAGTTTTTATTTGAAGATATTCCTTTTTACTCTAAAGGACCCTTAGCTCTCCAAATGTCCGCTTTCAGTTTCTACGGAAAGCGTGTTTCTGAACTGCTCAATCAGAAGTAAGTTTCAACTCTGCTAGTTGAATGCACAGATCAGAAAAATTTTGACAGAATTCTTTTGTGTAGCTTTATTTTGAAGATATTACTTTTTCCACTGTGGGCCCCTTAGAGCTCTGAATGTCTGCTTACAGTTTCTAAAGAAATAGTGTTTCAAAACTCCTCAATCAAAGGTAAGTTTCAACTTTGCTAGTTGAATGCACAGATCAGAAAGAAGTTTCACAGAATCCTTCTGTGTAGTTTTTATTTGAAGATATGCCTTTTTCCTGTATAGGCCCCTTGGCGCTCTTAATGTCCACTTGCAGTTTCTACAGAAAGAGTGTTTCAAAACTCCTCAATCAAAAGTAAAGTTCAACTCTGCTAGTTGAATACACAGAACAGAAAGGAG
Organism: Nomascus leucogenys; assembly: GCF_006542625.1. NCBI lineage: Eukaryota > Metazoa > Chordata > Mammalia > Primates > Hylobatidae > Nomascus > Nomascus leucogenys. Next base: position 13,806 of record NW_022097854.1, read on the forward strand.
TCGCGCAGAATGCTTCTGTGTAGTTTTTATTTGAAGATATTCCTTTTTCCACTATAGGCCCTTTTGCTCTCCGATTGTCCGTTTGCAGTTTCTACAGAAAGAGAGTTTCAGAGTTCTCAATCAAAAGTAAGGTTCAACTCTGTTAGTTGAATGCACAGATCAGAAAGTAGAATCGCAGAATGCTTCTGTGTAGTTTTTATTTGAAGATATTCCTTTTTCCATTAAGGGCCCCTTAGAGCTACAAATGTCCCCTTGCAGTTTCTATAGAAACAGTGTTTCAGAGCTGCTCAATCAAAGTAGTGTTCAACTCTGTTAGTTGAATGCACAGATCAGAAAGAAGTTTCCGAGAATGCCTCTGTGTAGCTTTTATTTGAAACTATTGCTTTTTGCACTATAGACAGCTTAGCGCTCCGAATGTCCGCTTGCAGTTTCTGCAGGAAGCATGATACAGAACTGCTCAATCAAAAGTAAGGTTCAACTCTGCTAGTTGAATGCACAGATCAGAAATAAGTTTCACAGAATGCTTCTGTGTAGTTTTTATTTGAAGATATTCCTATTTTCACTATATGTCCTTAACGTTCCGAATGTCCGCTTGCAGTTTCTACAGAAAGAGTGTTTCAGAACTGCTCAATCAAAAGTAAGGTTCAGCTCTGCTACCTGAATGCACAGACCACGAAGAAGTTTCACAGAATGCTTCTGTGTAGTATCTTTATTTGAAGATATTCCATTTTCCCCTATAGGCCCATTAGCATCCCGAATATTCGCTTGCAGTTTCTACAGAAAGAGTGTTTCAGAACTGCTCAATCAAATGTAACTTTCAACTCTCCTGGTTGAATGCACAGATCACAAAGTAGTTTCGCAGAATGCTTCTGTGTAGTTTTTATTTGAAGATATTTCTTTTTCCAGTAAGGGCCCCTTAGAGCTAAGAATGTCCGCTTGCAGTTTCTACAGGAAGAGTGTTTCAGAACTGCTCTATCAAAGTAGTGTTCAACTCTGTTAGTTGAATGCACAGATCAGAAAGAAGTTTCACAGAATGCTTCTGTGTAGTTTTTATTTCAAGATATTCCTTTTTCCACTTTAGGCCCCTTAGCGCACCGAATGTCCGCTTGCAGTTTCTACAGAAAGAGTGTTGCAAAACTCCTCAAGCAAAAGAAAGGTTCAACTCTGCTTGTTGAATGCACAGATAAGAAAGTACTCTCGCAGAATGCTTCTGTGTAGTTTTTTTTTTAAAGATATTCCATTTTCCACTATACGCCCCTTAGCGCTCCAACTGTCCTATTGCAGTTTCTACAGAAAAAGAGTTTCAGAACTGCTCAATCAAAAGTAAGGTTCAGCTCTGTTAGTTGAATGCACAGATCAGAAAGACATTTCGCAGAATGCTTCTGTGTAGTTTTTATTTGAAGATATTCCTTTTTTCCCTATAGGCCACTTTGCGGTCAGAATGTCCTCCTGTAGTTTCTACAGAAAGAGTGTTTCAGAACTGCTCAATCAAAAGTAAGGTTCAACACTGCTAGTTAAATGCACGGATCAGAAAATTGTATTGCAGAATGCTTCCGTGTAGTTTTTATTTGAAGATATTCCTTTTTCCAGTATTGGCCCCTTTGTGCTCAAATGTCCACTTGCAGTTTCTACAGAAAGAGTGTTTCCAAACTCCTCAAACAAAAGAAAGGTTCCACTCTGCTTGTTGAATGCACAGATCAAAAAGAAGTCTCACAGAATGCTTCTGTGCAGCTGTTATTTGAATATATTCCTTTATCCACTACAGGCCCCTTTACACTGCAAATGTCGGCTTCCAGTTTCTACAGAAAATGAATTTCAGAACTTCTCAATCAAATGTAAGCTTCAACTTTGTTAGTTCAATGCACAGATCAGAAAAAAGTTTCACAGAATGTTTATGTGTAGTTTTTATTTGAAGACAATCCTTTTTCCACTATATGCCAATTTGAGCTAATAATGTCCGCTTGCAGTTTCTACAGAAAGAGTGTTTCAAAACTTCTCAATCAAAAGTAAGGTTCAACTCTGCTAGTTAAATGCACAGATCAGAAAGTAAGTTTCACAGAATGCTTCTGTGTAGTTTTTAATAGAAGATATTTCTTTTCCACTATTGCACCCCTTATTGCTCCGAATGTCCATTTGCAGTTTCTACAGAAAGAGTGTTTCAAAACTCCTCAATCAAAAGTAAAGTTCAACTCTGATAGCTGAATGCACAGATCAGAAAGAAGTCTCACAGAATGCTTCTGTGTAGCTTTTATTTGAAGATATTCCTTTATCCACTTTAGGCACCTTAGCGCACCAAATGTCGGCTTCCAGTTTCTACAGAAAAAGAGTTTCAGAACTGCTCAATCAAAAGTAAGGTTCAACTCTGTGAGTTGAATGCACAGATCTGAAAGTAGTTTCGCAGAATGTTTCCGTGTTGTATTTATTTGAAGTTATTCCTTTTCCACTATAGGCCCCTTAGCACTCCGAATGTCCGCTTGCAGTTTCTATAGAAAGAGAGTTTCAGAACTTCTCAATCAAAAGTAAGGTTCAACTCTCTTAGTTGAATGCACAGATTAGAAAGAAGTTTTGCAGAATGCTTCTGTGTGCTTTTTATTTGAAGATATTCCTTTTTCCACTATAGGCCCCTTAGCTCTCCAAATTTCCGCTTGCAGTTTCTACAGAAAGAGTGTTTCAGAAATGCTCAATCAAAAGTAAGGTTCAACTCTGCTAGTTGAATGCACAGATCAGAAACAAGTTTCGCAGAATGCTTCTGTGCAGTTTTTATTTGAAGATATACCTTTTTCCAGTATAGGCCCCTTAGCAACTCAATTGTCCGCTTGCAGTTTCTACAGAAAGAGTGTTTCAGAACTGCTCAATCAAATTGAAGGTTCAACTCTGCTAGTTGAATGCACATATCAGAAAGAAATTTCGCAGAATGCTTTTGTGAAGTTTTTAAATGAAGATATTCCTCTTTCCACTATAGGCGCCTTAACGCTCTGAATGTCCGATTGCACTTTCTGTAGAAAGAGAGTTTCAGAAATTCTCAATGAAAAGTAAAGTCCAACTCTGCTAGTTGAATGCACAGATCAGAAAGAAGTTTCACCGAATGATTCTGTGTAGTTTTTATTTGAAGATATTCCTTTTACCAGTGTAGACCCCTTAACATTACGAGTGTCCGCTTACAGTTTCTACAGAAAGAGTTTTTTAGAATTGCTCAATCAAAAGTAAGATTCAACTCTCTTATGTGAATGCACAGATCAGAAAGTAGTTTCACCGAATGCTTCTGTGTAGTTTTTATTTGAAGATATTTCTTTTTCCACTACAGACCCCTTAGGGCTCTGAATGTCCGCTTGCAGTTTGTAAAGAAAGAGTGTTTCAAAACTCCTCAATAAAAAGTAAGGTGCAACGCTGCTAGTTGAATGCACAGATCAGAAAGAAGTTTCACAGAATGCATATGTGCAGTTTTTATTTGAAGATATTCATTTTTCCACTACAGGCCACTTAGCGCTCCGAATGTCCGCTTGGAGTTTCTACAGAAAGAGTGTTTCAGAAGTGCTGAATGGAAAGTAAGATTCAACTTTGCCAGTTGAATGCACAGATCAGAAAGAAGTTTCGCAGAATGCTTCTGTATAGTTTTTATTTGAAATTATTCCTTTTTACACTATTGGCCCCTCAACACTGCGAATGTCCGCTGGCACTTTCTACAGAAAGAGTGTTACAGAACTGCCCATTCAAAAGTAAGGTTCAAATCTGTAGTTGAATGCACAGATCAGGAAGAATTTTCGTAGAAGGTTTCTGTGTAGTTTTTATTTGAAGATATTACTTTTTCCACTATAGGCCCCTTAGTGTTCTGAATGTCCCTTGCAGTTTCTACAGAAAGAGAGGTTCAGAACTGCTCAATCAAAAGAAAGTTTGAACTCTGCTTGTTGAATGCACAGATGAGAAAGAAGTTTCACAGAATGCTTCTGTGCAGTTTTTATTTGAAGATATTCCTTTTTCCATTGTAGGCCCCTTAGCGCTCCGAATGTCCGCTTGCAGTTTCTACAGAAAGAGTGTTTCAGAACTGCTGAATCAAAAGTAAGGTTCAACTCTGCTAGCTGAATGCACGGATCAGAAAGAAGTTTCACAGAATGCTTCGATGAAGTTTTTATTTGAAGATATTCCTTTTTCAAATATAGGCCCCTTAGCGCTCCGAATATCCGCTTGCAATTCCTACAGTAAGAGTGTTTCAGAACTGCTCAATCAAAAGTAAGGTTCAACTATGCTAGGTGAATGCACAGATCAGAAAGAAGTTTCACAGAATGCTTCTGTGTAGTTTTTATTTGAAGCTATTCCTTTCTCCACTATAGGCCCCTTAGCGCTGCAAATGTCTATTTGAAGTTCCCAAAGAAAGAGTGTTTCAGAACTGCTCAACCCAGAGTAAGGTTCAACTCAGCTCGTTGAATGCACAGATCAGAAAGAAGTTTCGCAGTATGCTTCTGTGTAGTTTTTATTTGAAGATATTCCTTTTTCCACTATAGGCCCTTTAGCGCTCTGAATGTCCGCTTGGAGTTTCTACAGAAAGAGTGTTTCAGAACTTCTCAATCAAAAGTAAGTTTCAACTCTGTTATTTGAATGCAGACATCAGAAAGAAGTTTCGCAGAGTGCTTCTGTGTAGTTTTTATTTGAAGATATTCCTTTTTCCATTGTTTTCCCCTTTGCGCTCAGAATGTTCGCTTGCAGTTTCTACAAAAAGAGTGTTTCAGAACTGCTCAATCAAAAGTAAGGTTCAATTCTGCTAGTTGAATGCACAGATAAGAAAGAAGTCTCACAAAATTCCTCCGTGTAGTTTTTATTTGAAGATATTCCTTTTTCCACTATAGGCCCCTTAGCTCTCCGAATTTCCGCTTGCAGTTTCTACAGAAAAATTGTTTTAGAACTGCTCAATCAAAAGAAAGGTTCAACTCTGTTATTTAAATGCACATATCAGAAAGAAGTTTCCAAGAATGCTTCTGTGTAGTTTTTGTTTTAAGTTATTCCTTTTTCCACTACAGAACCCTTAGCTCTCCGAATGTCCACTTGCAGTTTCTACAGAAAGAGTGTTTCAGAACTGCTCAATGAAAAGTAAGATTCAACTCTGCTAGTTGAATGCACAGATCAGAAAGAGGTTTCGCAGAATGCTTCTGTGTAGTTTTTAATTGAAGATATCCCTTTTTACACTCTAGGCCCTTAGCGCTCCAAATCTCCACTTTCAGTTTCTACAGAAACAGAGTTTGTGAACTTCTCAATCAAAAGTAAGATTCAACACTGTTAGTTGAATCAACAGATCAGAAAGAAGTTTCGCAGAATGTTTCTGTGTAGTTTTTATTTGAAGATATTCTTTTTTCCACACTTGGCACCTTAGCGTTCCTATTGTCGCTTCCAGTTTCTACAGAAAGTGAATTTTGGAACTTCTCTATCAAAAGTAAAGTTAAATCTGTTAGTGGAAAGCACAGATCAGAAAGAGGTTTCGCAGAATGTTTCTGTGTAGTTTTTATTTGAAGATATTCCTTTTTCCACTGTAGGCCCCGTAGTGCTCCGAATGTCCTTTTGCAATTTCTACAGAAATAGTGTTTCAAAACAGCTCAATCAAAATTTAGGTTGAACTCTGCTAGTTGAATGCACAGATGAGAAAGTAGTCTCACAGAACGCTTCTGTGTAGTTTTTATTTGAAGGTTTTCCTTTTTCCACTATCTGAACATTTGGGCTCTGAATATCTGCTTGCAGTTTCTACAGAAACAGAGTTTGAGAACTTCTCAATCAAAAGTAAGGTTCAACAATGTTAGTTGAATGCACAGATCAGAAAGAGGTTTCGCAGAATGCTTCTGTGTAGTTTTTATTTGAAGATATTCCTTTTTACGCTATAGGCCCGTGAGTGCTTCAAATGTCCGATTGCAATTTCTACAGAAAGAGTGTTTCAGAACTGCTCAATCAAAAGTAAGGTTCAACTGTGCTAGTTGAATGCGCAGATCAGAAAGAAGTTTGCAGAATGCTTTTTCTAGTTTTTATTTGAAGATATTCCTTTTTCCACTATAGGCCCCTTAGCGCTCCCAATGTCCGATTGCATTTTCTAAAGAAACAGTGTTTCAAAACTCCTCAATCAAAAGTAAAGTTCAACTCTGCTAGTTGAATGCACAGATGAGAAAGAAGTCTCACAGAATGCTTCTGTGTAGCTTTTATTTGAAAATATCCCTTTTTCCACAGTAGGCCCCTCAGTGTTCCGAATGTCCGCTTACAGTTTCTACAGAAAGATAGTTTGAGAACATCTCAGTCAAAAGTAAGGTTCAACACTGTTAGCTGAATGCACAGATCAGAAAAAAGTCTCGCAGAATGCTTCTGTGTAGTTTTTATTTGAAGATATTCCTTTTTGCAAATCACCACTTGCAATTTCTGCAGAAAGAGTGTTTCAAAACAGCTCAATCAAAAGTAAGTTTCAACTCTGCTAGTTGCATGCAGAGATCAGAAAGAATTTCACAGAATGATTCTGTGTAGGTTTTATTTGAAGATATTCCTTTTTCCACTAGAGGCCTTTTAGTGCTCCGAAGGTCTGCTTGATGTTTCTACAGAAAGAGTGTTTCAGAACTGCTCAATCAAAAGTAAATTCAAATCTGCTAGTTGAATGCACAGATCAGAAAGAAGTATCACAGAATGTTTCTGTGTAGTTTTTATTTGCAGATATTCCTTTTTCTGCTAGAGGACTCTTAGCGCTCTGAATGTCTGCTTGCAGTTTCTACAGTAAGAGAGTTTCAGAACTTCTCAATCAAAGTGATGTTCAACTCTGTTAGTTGAATGCACAGATCAGAAAGTTGTTTCGCAGAATGCTTATGTGTAGTGTTTATTTGAAGGTATTCTTTTTCCACTGTGGGCCCCTTAGCGCTCCGAATGTCCGCTTGCAGTTTCTACCGAAAGAGAATTTCAGAACTTCTCAATCAAAAGTAAGGTTCAACTCTGTTAGTTGAATGCACAGATCATAATGAAGTTTCACAGAATTCTTCTGTGTACTTTCTATTTGAAGATATTCTTTTTGCCACTGTAGGCCCCTTAGCACTCCGAATGTCCACTTGCAGTTTCTTCAGAAAGAGAGTTTCATAACTTCTCAATCAAAAGTAAGGTTCGACTCTGTTTGTTGAATGCACAGATCAGGAAGATGTTTCGCAGAATGTTTCTGTGTAGTTTTTATTTGAAGATATTCCTTTTTCCACAATAGGCCCCATTGCGCTCCGAATATCTGCTTGCAGTTTCTTCACAAAGAGTGTTTCAGAACTGCTCAATCAAAAGTAAGTTTCCACTCTGCTAGTTGAATGCACAGATGAGAAAGAAGTTTCGCTGAATGCATCTGTGTATTTTTAATTTGAAGATATTTCTTACTCCACTATAGGCCCTTACGGCTCCGAATGTCCGCTTGCAGTCACTACAGAAAGTGAGTTTCAGAGCTGCTCAATGCAAAGTAAGGTTCAAATCTGCCAGTTGAATGCACAGATCAGAAAGAATTTACACAGAATGCTTCCGTGTAGTTTTTATTGGTAGGTATACTTTTTCCACTATAGGCCTCTTATTGCTCCAAATTTCGGCTTGCAGTTTCTACAGAAAGAGTGTTTCAAAACTCCTCTATCAAAAGTAAGGTTCAATTCTGCTTGTTGAATGCACAGATCAGAAGAAGTCTCACAGAATGCTTCTGTGTAGTTTTTATTTGAAGATACTCCTTTTTCCCCTAAATGCCCCTTAGCGCTCCAAATTTCCACTTTCAGTTTCTACACAAAGAGAGATTCAGACATGCTCAATCAAAAGTAAGGTTCAACTCTGCTAGTTGCATGCACGGATCAGAAAGCAGTTTCAGAGAATGCTCCTGTGTAGGTTTCATTTGAAGATATTCCTTTTTCCACTACAGGCCTTTCAGTGCTCCAAAGGTCTGCTTGATGTTTCTACAGAAAGAGTGTTTCAGAACTGCTCAATCAAAAGTAAATTCAACTCTGCTAGTTGAATGCAAAGATCAGAAAGAAGTTTCACAGAATGCAACTGTGTAGTTTTTGTTTGAAGATATTCCTTTTTCCACTATAGACCCCTTAGTGCTCTTAATGTCAGCTTGCAGTTTCTACAGAAGAGGTTTTCAGAAGTCCTCAATCAAAGTAAGGTTCAACTCTGCTGTTTGAATGCACAGAACAGAAAGAACTTTCGCAAAATGCTTCTGTGTAGTTTTTATTTGAAGGTATTCCTTTTTCCTCAATAGGCCCTGAATGCTGCGAATGTCCACTTGCAGTATCAACAGAAAGAGTGTTTCAAAACTCCTCAATCAAAAGTGAGGTTCAACTCTGCTAGTTGAATGCTCAGATCAGAAACAAGTTTCGCAGAATGCTTCTCTGTAATTTTTATTTGAAGATATTACTTTTTACTCTATGGGCCCTTAGCACTCTGAATGTCCGCTTGCAGTTTATACAGAAAGAGTGTTTCAGAACTTCTCAATCAAAACTAAGGTTCAACTCTGCTAGTTGAATGCGATCAGAAAGTAGTCTCGCAGAATGCTTCTGTGTTGCTTTTAGTTGAAGATACTCCTTTTTCCTCTTTAGGCCCTTAGCACTCCGAATGTCCGCTTGCAGTTTCTACAGAAACGCAGTTTCTACAGAAACACAGTTCAGAACAATCAAAGGTGAAGTTAAATTCTGTTAGTTGAATGCACAGATCAGAAAGAAGTTTCACAGAATGCTTCTGTGTAATTTTTATTAGAGGATATTCTTTTTCCACTGTAGGCCCCTTGGCGCTGTGAATGTCCACTTGCAGTTTCCACAGAAAGAGTGTCTCAGAACTCCTCAATCAAAAGTAAGGTTCAACTCTGATAGTTGAATGCACAGATCAGAAAGAAGTTTCGCAGAATGATTCTGTGTAGTTTTTATTTGAAGATATTCCTTTTTCCACTATAGGCCATTTAGCGCTCTGAATGTCCGCATGCAGTTCCTACAGAAAGTGTTTCAGAGCTGCTCAGTCAAAAGTAAGGTTCAACTCTGCTGGTTGAATGCACTGCTCGGAAAGAAGTTTAACAGAATGCTTCTCTGTAGTTTTTATTTGAAGATATTCCTTTTTCCACCATAGGCTCCTTAGAGTTGCGAATATCCACTTGCAGTTCCTACTGAAAGTGTGTTTCAGAACTCCTCAATGAGAAGTAAGGTTCAAATCTGCTAGTTGAATGCACAGATCAGAAGAAGTTTCACAGAATGTTTCTGTGTAGTTTTTATAGGAAGATATTCCTTTTTCCACTATAGGCCCCTTAACACTCCGAATATCCACTTGCAGTTTCTACAGAAAGAGTGTTACAGAACTTCTCAATCAAAAGTAAGGTTAACAATGTTAATTGAATGCACAGATCAGAAAGAAGTTTCACAGAATGCTTCTGTGTAGTTTTTATTTGAAGGTATTCATTTTTGCACTATAGGCCCCTTAGCGCTCCGAATGTCACTCGGAGTTTCTACAGACAGAGTGTGTCAAAACTCCTCAATCAAAAGGAAGGCTCAACTGTCTCCTTGAATGCACAGATCAGAGATTAGTTTCGCAGATTGTTTCAGTGTATTTTTTTTGGAAGAAATTCATTTTTCCAATATCGGCCTCTTAGCGCTCTGAATGTCTGCTTGCAGTTTCTACAGAAATAGAGTTTCAGAAGTTCTCAATCAATGTAAGATTCAACTCTGTTACTGGAATGCACAGATCAGAAAGAAGTTTCACAGAATGCTTCTGTGTAGTTTTTATTTCAAGATATTCCTTTTTCCTCTATAGGCCCTTAGCGCTTTTGAATGTCTGCTTGCAATTTCTACAGAAACGGGTTTCAAAACTCTTCAATCAAAGTAAGGTTCAACTCCCTAGTTGAATGCACAGATCAGAAAGTAGTTTCACAGAATGCTTCTGTGTGGTTTTCATTTGAAGATATTCCTTTTTCCACTATAGTCCCATAGCCCTCCGAATGTCCCTTGTAGTTTCTATAGAAAGAGTGTTTCAAAACTCCTCCATCAAATCTAAGGTTCAACTCTGTTAGTTGAATACACTAATCAGAAGAAGTTTCGCAGAATGCTTCTGTGTAGTTTTTATTAGAAGATATTCCTTTTTCCACTACAGGCCTTAGGGCTCCGAATGTCCATTGCAGTTTCTACAGAAAGAGTGTTTCAGAACTGTTCAATCAAAAGCAAGCTTCAACTCTGTTAGTTGAATGCACAGATCAGAAAGAAGTTTCGCAGATTGCTTCTGTGTAGTTTTTTATTTGAAGATATTCCTTTTTCCTATTGGCCAGGTAGCGCTCGAATGTCGGCTTGCAGTTACTACAGAAAGAGTGTTTCAAAACTCCTCAATCAAAAGTAAGGTTCAACTCTGCTTGTTGAATGCAGAGATCAGAAGAAGTTTTGCTGAATGCTTCTGTGTACTTTTTATTTTAACATAGTCTTCTTTCCACTATAGGCCACTTAGCTATCCGAATGTGGGCTTGCAGTTTATACAGAAAGAGAGTTTCAGAACTTCTCAAAGGTAAGCTTCACCTCTGTTATTTGAATTCACAGATCAGAAAGAATTTTTGTAGAATGCTTCTCTGTAGTTTTTATTTGTAGATATTCCTTTTTCCACTATAGGCTCTTAGCACTCGGAATGTCAACTTGCAGTTTTACAGAAAGAGTGTTTCAGAACTGCTCAATCAAAATTAAGGTTCCAATCTGCTAGTTGAATGCACAGATCAGGAAGAAGCTTCACAGAATGTTTCTGTTTACTTTTTATTTGAAGATATTCCTTTTCCCACCATACGCCCCTTAGCGTCCAAATGTCTCTTGCAGTTTCTACAGAAAGAGTGTTTCAGAACTGCTCAATCAAAGTAAGGTTCAACTCTGCTAGTTGAATGCACTTATTAGAAAGAATTTCGCAGAATGCCTCTGTGTAGTATTTATTTCAAGATATTCCTAGTTCCACTATAGGCCAATTAGCGCTCCGAATGTCCACTTGCAGTTTCTAGAGAAAGAGTGTTTCAGAACACCTCAAACAAAGCAAGGTTCAACTCTGCTAGTTGAATGCACAGATCAGAAATAAACTTCGCAGAATGCTTCTGTGTTGTTGTTTTTTTGAAGACATTCCTTTTTCCAGTATAGGACCATTAGCGCTACGAATGTCCGCTTGCAGTTTCTACAGAAATAGAGTTTCAGAACTTCTTAATGAAAAGTAAGGTTCAACTCTGCTAGTTGAATGCACACATCAGAAAGAAGTCTCGCAGAATGCTTCTGTGTAGTTTTTATTTCAGATGTTCCTTTTTCACTATAGGCCCTTAGGCTGTGAATGTCCACTTGCAGTTTCTAAAGAAAGAGAGCTTCAGAACTGGTCAAGAAATTAACGTTCAACTCTGTTTGTGAATGACAGATACAAAGAAGTTTCGCAGAATGGTTCTGTGTAGTTTTTATTTGAAGATATTTTTTTCCACTATAGGAACTTAGGGCTCCAATGTCCGCTTGCAGTTTCAACAGAAGGAGTGTTTCAGAACTGCTGAATCAAAAGTAAGGTTCAATCTGCTAGTTGAATGTACATATCAGAAAGAAGTTTTGCAGAATGCTTCCGTGTAGTTTTTATTTAAGATATTCTTTTTCCATATAAGCATTAGCGCTCCGAATGTCGGCTTGCATTTTCTTCAGAAAGATGTTTCAAAACTCCTCAATCAAGTACGTTTTCAAATCTGCTAGTTGAATGCACAGATCGGAAAGCAGTCTCAAGAATGCTTCTGTGGAGTTTTTATTTGAAGGTATTCCTTTTTCCACTATAGGCCCTTAGCGTCCGTATGTCCATTGCACTTTCTACAGAAGAGAGATTCAGAACTTCTCAATCAAAGTAACTTTCAACTCGGTTAGTTCAATGTATAGGTCAGAAAGAAGTTACGAATGCTTCTGTGTAGTTTTTTATATGAAGATATTCTTTTTTGACTATAGACCTTTAGGTCTGTATGTCCACTTGTACTTTCTACGAGAGAGAGAGTTTCAGAACTTCTCAATCAAAGTAAGGTTCAACATTGGTTAGTTGATGCAAGATCAGAAAGAAGTTTTCGCAGAATGCTTTGTGTAGTTTTTATTTGAAGGTATTCTATTTCTACTATAGGCCCTTAGCGCTCCGAATGTCGCTTGCAGTTTCTACAGAGTGTTACAAAACTCTCAGTCAAAAGTAAGGTTCAACTCTGCTGTTGAATGTACAGATCAGAAAGATTTTCAGAATGCTTCTGTGTAGT
>NW_022097855.1:0-67644 GCF_006542625.1 Nomascus leucogenys
TTCAACCCATGTTCTTTTACCCAATGTCCATGTAGTTCTTTTAAGTTTCCTATTTCCAATCTGCAACAATGGCCTTCAGTCTGTCACAACTTTAGTGAATAAACATTCTTTACCGTGTATCCTAGTCTTGTTTCAAATCAGGGGTGTATGTTCATAGTAAATGTAGTATCCCAACATGAATTCTACCAGTACGTGGGGGGAAGGAGTAAATGTTCAAGTGGTGGAAGTTGTTCTAAGTATTCACCTGCAGGATACTACAATCTAAGACTAACATGTGCAAGAATGTGGGCATAGTTAAGCTTTGTACTGGAGATTGTGTCCAGTGCCGAAAAAAAATGCATTCAGATTGGAAGGGAGAAGTAAAAGTATCTTTTGTCAAAGACTACATGAGAGTGTATGTAGAAAAGTCAATCTAAAAAAACTGCTTCTACAATAATTGAGGTTAGCAAGATTTCAGAGTAAGCAATCAACATATAAATCAATTGTATGTTTATCTATTAGAAGTTATATATTAGAAATTAATATTAGAAGAGACAGTGTTTCAGGCAATGGTAGTCCTAGGGTGGACTGGAAGTTAATTTCAACACTGAAAGTTGAAACTAAGAACAGTGCAACTTAAAATATCACTAAAAATAGTAAGGCTTAGGGACAAATCGAACAAAGATGTAAATTGACTTGTACACTGAAAACTACAAAAAAAATTGCAAAGATAAATGGCATAAGAAAAAATTAAAATGTATATTTTGATTTTGGTTGGAAGATTCAATATTGTTAAGATGGCAGTTATTTCCAAATTCATCTATAATTTCAACTCAATCTAACCAAAATCCTAAAAATAGTTTTTAATAGGAAAATTGACAAGATAATTACAACATCCACATGGGAAATGTGTAAAGTGCCTAGAATACCCAAAACACAAGTGTTGAATCTTAAAAAGCTCTGGATTATATTAATGTCGGGTTCTAGTTTGATAGTGGTAATGTGGTAGGCATACTGAAGAGATGTAGTATTGGGAGAGACTGGTTGAAGGTACATAAGGACTCCAATACATACTTGAAACTTCTTGTGAACTTATAAATGTTTCAAATAAAAAAGCTAAAAATATTTTAAAAGGCAATAAGAGAGAGGGCCAAATACAGAGAAGCATGGCCCTAGATTCTTCTCCCTGGTTGACACTTGTCTCATCCTCTATAGGAAGTAACAAAACTCGATAATGGAAAATAAATTAAAAAATAAAACACAAGAGAAACAGACCCTGGAATTTTGTTTCAGTGTTCATCAAGCTCACGTATCTTTACATCATACACCCAAAATCAAGAGAGGCCTAGCAAAATACCCTGCTGGACCTCCAGATGCAACCAATTTATTGCATTCCCATGACTATCATCTAAACACAAACGAAACAAAAGAAGATTGTATTAACGTATATAATTTTTAGTGAACCCAGATGTTGTCTAGAGTTCAACAATTCCATTTATTAAATGCTCACAAGCAAACTTTTAATAATTTTTTGTACTCTGGTCTGCAATAACAGTGAGAATAAAACCCTGTCATGTCATGTTATAGAAAGAAAAAAAAACAAACAAAACACCAAAAGGCCACATCAAATAGAGTAGGTCAGAAACTGATTCCAATTGCTGAAAATAATATCTTTCAATTACCTTATTACCTTCAAAATTGTTTCTGAATTTGTTTACCAAAAAAAATTTTTATATACTTAAGTTTTAGGGTACATGGGCACAACGTGCAGGTTTGTTACATATGTGTACATGTGCCATGTTGGTGTGCTGTACCCATTAACTCGTCATTTAGCATTAGGTATATCTCCTAATGCTATCCCTCCCCCCTCCTCCCACCCCATAACAGTCCCCGGGTGTGATGTTCCCCTTCCTGTGTGCATGTGTTCTCATTGTTCAATTCCCACCTATGAGTGAGAACATGCGGTGTTTGGGTTTTTTTCCTTGCGATAGTTTGCTAAGAATGATGGTTTCCAGCTTCATCCATGTCCCTGCAAAGGACATGAACTCATCATTTTTATGGCTGCATAGTATTCCATGGTGTATATGTGCCACATTTTCTTGATCCAGTCTATCATTGTTGGACATTTGGGTTGGTTCTAAGTCTTTGCTATTGTGAATAGTGCTGCAATAAACATACGTGTGCATGTGTCTTTACAGCAGCATGATTTATAATCCTTTGGGTATATACCCAGTAATGGGATGGCTGGATCAAATGGTATTTCTAGTTCTAGATCCCTGAGGAATCACCACACTGACTTCCACAATGGTTGAACTAGTTTCCAGTCCCACCAACAGTGTAAAAGTGTTCCTATTTCTCCATATTCTCTCCAGCACCTGTTGTTTCCTGACTTTTAATGATCGCCATTCTAACTGGTGTGAGATGGTATCTCATTGTGGTTTTGATTTGCATTTCTGTGATGGCCAGTGATGATGAGCATTTTTCATGTGTCTTTGGCTGCATAAATGTCTTCTTTTGAGAAGCGTCTGTTCATACCCTTCACCCATTTTTGATGGGGTTGTTTGTTTTTTTCTTGTAAATTTGTTGGAGTTCATTGTAGATTCTGGATATTAGCCCTTTGTCAGATGAGTAGATTGCAAAAATTTTCTCCCATTCTGTAGGTTGCCTGTTCACTCTGATGGTAGTTTCTTTTGCTGTGCAGAAGCTCTTTAGTTTAATTAGATCCCATTTGTCAATTTTGTCTTTTGTTCCATTGCTTTTGGTGTTTTAGACATGAAGTCCTTGCCCATGCCTATGTCCTAAATGGTATTGCCTAGGTTTTCTTCTAGGGTTTTTATGGTTTTAGGTCTAACATGTAAGTATTTAATCCATCTTGAATTCATTTTTGTATAATGTGTAAGGAAGGGATCCAGTTTCAGTTTTCTACACATAGCTAGCCAGTTTTCCCAGCACCATTATTAAATAGGGAATCATTTCCCCACTGCTTGTTTTTGTCAGGTTTGTCACAGATCAGATAGTTGTAGATATGCAGCATTATTTCTGAGGGCTCTGTTCTGTTCCATTGGTCTATATCTCTGTTTTGGTACCAGTACCATGCTGTTTTGGTTACTGTAGTTTTGGCCTTGTAGTATAGTTTGAAGTCAGGTAGCGTGATGCCTCCAACTTTGTTCTTTTGGCTTAGGATTGACATGGCAATGCGGGCTCTTTTTTGGTTGCACATGAACTTTAAAGTAGTTTTTTCCAATTCTGTGAAGAAAGTCATTGGTAGCTTGATGGGGATGGCATTGAATTACAGAGGAAGGCACCATGCCTGGCCTCTGCTACCACTTTTGGATTGTATGAAACACTACACTTCAAAGTGTGGGATCTGGCTTCCCAGACAGCTGCCAAAGGGGCAGATGGTGCAATCTAGAAGTGTGGGGGAGTTCGTGCCTGTGGGGTAAATTTTGACCAATAAGAAAGGAACCAGGAGTGAGAGTCAGGTACGTAAATTGCCTCTCCTCTCCTCTCCTCTCCTCTCCTCTCCTCTCCCTCTCCTCTCCTCTCCTCTCCTCTCCTCTCTTCTCCTCTCCTCTCCTCTTCCTCTGCACCGTTCCAGCCATGGTTTCTCAGTATAGTCTGCCTAGATGTGTCCTGTATGGCCCAAAGCCTGTTTCCTTGTGAACCTGAGCTAAAACAATGGGCATTCAAACACCCGAAGACTGGTAAGTGTTGTGGAGGACCCAGATCTGGGCAGAGGAAAATTATCCCAATAAGGAAATGGACAATTTGAGGATTTGGAGTAGGGGGAAGGACTAGAAGAACCAGTAGTAATACAGCTTAGGGGTACTATTTTTGGAGAAAAAGGCAGTTCTGTTGATTTTTGCAGTGAACTGCTTAGCTCTGTAAAATATATACTTCTTTCTTTCCATCAGTCTTCCTGTGAAATCTTCCATAAAGTATCCTTTTATAACTATCTATTGCCTGTGATGTGAATTTTCTTCTTTTCTTTTTCTTTTCTTTTTTTTTTTTTTAGAGATAGAATTGCCGTTGCCCAGGCTGGAGTGCAGTGGGGCGATCTCGGCTCACTGCAATCTCCACCTCCTCAGTTCAAGTGATCCTCCTGCGTCAGCTGCCCTAGTAGCTGGGACTACAGGCGCGTGCCAACAACGCATGGCTAATTGTTTTTTTGTTTTTTTTTTTTGTATTTTTAGTAGAGATGGGGTTTCACCATCTTGGCCAGGCTGGTCTCGAACTCCTGACCTCAGGTCTTCCACCCTCTTCAGTCTCCCAAAGTGCTGGAATTACAGGTGTGAGCCACCGCGCCCAGCCTGTCAGTTTTCTTTTGGAGAATAAAACAGATTGAGTCTTGTGCCAAAATGCAGGGGAAGCTGCACCCAGACAGGTAACAAAATATTATATACAGTAATAGATAGGTTTTCTACATACCAATGATAACCATTTAGAAAACCAAATTGAAAAAAATTACACATATATAGTGAGAAAAGTACATAAAATATCTAAAACCAGATGATTGAAGCAAGATGGCAGATAGATCCCGTGCCCCAGTCAACATTCCATCGAACTGGGAAGAAAATGGTTTCAAGGGTCAACTCTTAACAGTAGAGGAAAATAGGAAAGCATGTCAGCGGTCCACTAGAAATATTGAGGCATTCCTGGGAGATAGAGTAGATGGGATCAGACTGACAGAGAAACCCAAGGAGACAAGACCACAGCTCAAATCACTGTAGGCAAGAGATGCTGTTTGTTTTTTGAGACAGACTTACTCTGTCGCCCAGGCTGGAGTGCAGTGGCGTGATCTCGGCTCACTGCACCCTCCGTCTCCCAGGTTCAAGAGATTCTCCTGCCTCAGCCCCTGCAGTAACTGGAATTCACAGAGGCCAGCCACCACTACCGGCTAATTTTTGTATTTTTAGTAGAGACGGGGGTTTCACCCTGTTGGCCAGGCTGGTCTCAAACTCCTGACATCAAGTGATCTGCCTGCCTCGGCCTCCCAAAGTGCTGGCATTACAGCGTGAGTCACTGTGCCCGACCAGGAGATGCTCTTTGTAACAAAGCCTCTGAAAAACTCCAAACCCTGAATCAAAAAAAAACACGGAGCAGGAAACGGCCTTAGGATAATCATCATGTAGGTTAATTTAAAAGTTCAGATTCGCCTCCAACACCACACTCAGATTGGCTGGCAGTAGCCACTTTTGCCTCTAAGATGAAACTCTGATAATTGTTCATTAAAGAAAGTGAAGGCCTGGCGAGGTGGCTCACACTTGCCATCCCAGCACTTTGGGAGGCTGAGGCAGGAAGATTGCCTGAGGCCAGGAGATCGAGACCAGCCTGGGCAACATAGTGGATGCCGTCTCTACCAAAAATAAAAAATTAGCTGGGTGTGGTGGCGTGTGCCTGTAGTCCCAGCTAGTTCGGAAGCTGAAGCGGGTGAATCCCTTAAGCCTGGGAGCTCGAGGCTGCAGTGAGCTGTAATTGCATCACTGCACTCCAGCCTGGGAGACAGACTGTGATCCTGTCTCAAAAATAACACAAAAAATTAATGTATCAGAACTTGATGCAACTTCAGCCCTTTACAGTAATAACCGAGGAGAAAAACACATTTGTGGAGAGGGGACCATATTCACTCTTTATCCATGATAGACAGATAGTCGGGAGCTTTATATACCCATGGAACCTAAGAAATAATGTTCCCCGTCATAACTCACAATCTTCCAGCCACCCTTCCTGGCACCTGTCTTGTGGGCTGGGGGACCCAACTTATGGATCCCATCTTCCCAGGGAGAAAGAAAAATCAAAACCTTCAGTATCTCTTTTAGGGTATCCTCTCCTCAATTTGCATGGAGGATAAGGCACTCAATATCTAGTAGCTGAATGTTACATTTGTGTAATACAGAACTATATTGGGATAAAATAGAATTTGTTTCCTCTGAGACACAGGTAGAGGCACGTCCACACTGACCTGGGTGGCAGCCACCTGTTCCTGCAGTGCCAGGCAGGGCATGCTCGCAGATCTGGGGAACCTCTACTGCTCCCGGAGCCCCACAACCTCCTTCCTGGCACCCTCTCCCTCTGGTGGCTGTGACAGCCCCCACTTGGCCTTGGATCTCCCCTGCTTCTTTGCCTGCCCCTCTTCTGCCCACCCTGCATATCTCTGTCTCCCACTGTCCCTGCTGTGACCACGACTGCCTCTCCCTCCCTGCACTCTCTCTCTCCTGGGGCTCCTTGTCTTGGGAAAATGAACCCGCAACCTCTACCTTGTGACTGGGGACAGAAGCCGGGGCTTGTTCAATTCTCCCTCCCTCCACCACACACACCTGTCCTCCTTAATGTTTCTGAAGTCAGTGAGCTCCAAACTCAGCCCCTCCTGCACCTGCCAGCTGTGGGACCTCAGACAAGACGCCTACCATCTGTCTGGGACTCCGTCTCTCACCTAATATATAAGCATAAAGATGACAGTGTCCTCCTTCCAAGGCTGGGGAGAAGCGGGAGGCCTTGATGTCTCCATTCACACACAATCACACACAATGGTTTGTTTGAAAACAGACTCCCATCTGCGCTCCCCTTCCGCAGACCTGTTTCCCCTCCACACTGTGCAATGGTACATGTGAGAAAGAACTGGCCCCTTCCGAAATCATCGTCCCCACCCCAGTCCCAGGCCCTTGGTTGGTGAGACCCTTGATGGGCAGTCTCATGCTTCTGTCCAGGGGACTTTCCCACCGTTGCTCCCCTGCATGGAGACTGAGTGGACTCTTCTATTCCCTGGCCATCACGGTCTACAGTGCACGCATCTTCCTCATTCCTCCACGTTCCCCAGATGACGATTTCATCTGTGTCTCCTCCCACATACTCCCAAATGGACCGTCCCAGCCCTTGAACTTGAAAATCATTCAGAGAGCAAAGGCCCAGATGCCCAACCTCCTGCTGCAGAATCCTGCTCCAGGACTGAAGTGTATAGTCTCTATCAAAATAAAAACTGGAGGCCAGGTGCAGTGGCTCACTCCTGTAATCCCAGCACTTTAGGAGGCCAAGGTGGGAGGATTGCTTGGGCCCAGGAGTTGGAGACCAGCCTGGGTAATATAGCGAGACTTTCTTGACAAAACCTAAAAAAATTAATGGGTCGTGATGGTGCGTGGCTGTAGTCACAGCTTCTCTGGAGGCTGAGGTGGGAGGATCCCTTAAGCCCACAAGTTCAAGGCTGCATTAAGCTATGATCGTGCCACTGCACTCTAGCCTGGACAGAGCAAGACCCCACGTCTAGAAGAAACAAAGAAACAAACAATACCCAACGACTGGAAATATCCTCCTCTGGAATGGGGGTCAGGAACATCTGTCTGCCTTGTTCCCTGATGTCTCTCCAGCACCTAGGACAGGGCTCAGCACTAGTACACACTCATTAGTTTTTTGTTGAATAAATGCCTCCTTTGACACAGCAATTCCACTTCTAAGAATCTTTCCTAAAGAAATATTCACACACGTGCACAGAGCTGTGTGCACAATAATGAGAGGAGCAAACAACTGGGGAACATTTGCAAAGGTTTATTAACTGTCAGTGACAGACAGAGGGGAATCGGATGAGGGGAGTACATGCTGAACAGGAAACAGAGTGAGGGAGGCTTGACCAGGACGCGTGGCAATGGAGAAAAGCAGATGGGAGATGCTTATACTGGTACTTGCTGTGTGTGTGCGCGTGTGTGGTGTGTGTGTAAATGCAGAGGAAAAAATCGGAAATTAAACACTCAGACCTCCCCTCAGCAGTCATATCTGGGGAGAGAGGAGGGTAGTGCTGTTCTATGGAGAGAATACCTGACTATACTTGTTTTCTGAGGTAGGTGCATGGATACACAAACCGAAATATGCTTTAAGCATGTCTTGCTCATCAATGAAAATGCTAATATCTAACAGAATGGCACACTGTAAGAAAATACAATGGAAACGCCAACATCGAACTCTTGTCACACTAAGAAAAATGACGCCCAACTTTTCACTGTTGTGAACACTTGCTTTCACTTGCTGTACACCTGATGACGAGGGGTCCGCAGCCATGCCCACGTTCGTGAAAGGTCACCACGTTCTGCTTCTCATCATGGGCATGTGTCATATCCCTGAGGCTGAGGCAAGAAGAGAGAAGGAACGTAAGTGGCAGTGAGTTCCCACCATGTGACAACTCAATCTCAACTCCTCCTGACCTGCAGACCCTGCACACTCCTATTCTGCCCTATCTCAGCACCTGCACATGCCTTCCACGGTTCCTCAAAGTGAACCATCTCTTCATGCCACAGTGACTTCCTCGCCTGGGTTATCAATTCCTAGGCTAGAGGAAGGTGTGGCCACATATCAGGGCTGACCTGGGGTTTGGGAGCCCACAGCATCCTGGGTAGGGAGGATCCCTGGATATATACAGGGCAGGGAGTAGAAAGAGCATGGGAAATCTCATCATTCAGCCCCAATGATGTACCCTAGAAAATTATAAGAAGGGAATGATTTGGGGAGCAAGTGACAGATGGGATACCAGTACCATAACAGAATAGCACATCTGCAGGGATGTGGGGGGTGAGCGGAAGGTTCACTTACGGAGTTACTCGTCATCTTCTTCAGGGTCGCTGATCTCTTCATAAATCACCACCTGCTTTCTCTCACGCAGTCTGTGGGTCCAGGCATGTTCCCCCCTTTTGGGTCCTATGATGGAGAAGAGTTGGAAAGTGAGGATTGGATAGGTTGGAGAGTGTTAGGCTCTGTTTACTCAAAAACAGGAGATGCCTCCCCCCTCCCAAGTGCCCATGGGCCTTCTTTACCCAGTTTTTCACATTCTCTGGCTTAGAGAGGCTGAGACCTTAGACCCACACCAATACAGGCCAAATGCCAATTAAAGGTTTAGCTTGTGGCTCCTTCTCTTCTCAGGCTTAGATTCCCAACCTTTTCACTTACGGGAACATTCACCCATACCTCCTTTAATCCAGCACGTATTTGTTAAGGGCACACAGGCATACCTTGTTTTATTGCACCTCATGTTCATACTGCTTCGCAGGTGCTGCAATTTTTTTTTTTGGAAATTCTCACCAATTTTACACTTTTCCATTATTATTATATCCGTTATAGTGATATGTGATCAGTGAGCTTTGATATTATTACTACAATTGTTTTTAGTGTTTTAAAATAATTTTTGTTCTTTATTTTGTGGGTACACCGTAGGTGTATATTCTTATGGGATACATCAGATGCTTTGATACAGGCATGCAATGCATAATAATCACATCATGGAAAATAGGGTATCCATCCTCAAGCATTTCTCCTTGCCTTACAAACAATCCAGTTAGACTCTTTCAGTTTTTTTAATGTACAATTAAGTTATTATTGACTATAATCACCCTGTTGTGTGTAATGGTTTTGGGGGTACCATGAACTGCACCCAAAGAAGTTGACAAACTTAATCGACCAATGTTGTATGTGTTCTGACTGCTCCACCGATGAGCTGTTCCACGTCTCTCTTCCTTTTCTTGGGCCTCCCTATTTCCTGAGACACAGCAATACTGAAATGAGGATTATTAACAACCTTACAATGGCCGCTAAGTGTTGAAATGAAACGAACAGTCGCATGTCTCTCACTTTAAATCAGAAGCTAGAAATGGCTAAGCTTAGTGAAGAAGGCCTGCTGAAAGCCAAGACAGGCTGAAAGCTCGGCCTCTTGCACCAAACAGCCAAGCTGTGAATGCAAAGGAGAAGTTCTTGAAGGAAATAATAATACTAATACTCCAGTGAACACACGAAGAAGAAAGCAAAACTGCCTTACTGCTCAAATAGAGGAAGTTCGAGTGGTCAGGACAGAACATGAAACCAGCCACAGCATTCCCTTAAGCCAAAGTCTAATTCAGAGCAAGACCAGAACTCTCTTCAAGTCCATGAAAGCTGAGAGAGGTGAAGAAGCTGCAGGAGAAACGTGTGAAGCTAGCAGGGGTTGGTTCATGAGGTTTAAGGAATGAAGCCGTTTCCATAACATAAAAGTGCAAGGTGAAGCAGCAAACCCTGATGGAGAAGCTGCAGCACGTTATCCGGAAGATCTAGCTAAGATCACTGATGAAGGTGGCTACACCAAACAACAGATTTTCAATGTAGATTAAATAGCCTTCTATTGGAAGGAGATGCCATCTAGGACTTTCACAGCTAGAGAAGATTGACTCCAACTTTGAAAGAAGTTCTCCTGTGGGTAAAATGCTGTCCAATAGCATCACATACTACAGAGAAACCCTTCATGAAACAGAGAGTTAATCAATGTGGCAAATTTCACTGTTGTGTTCTTTTAAGAAACTGCCGCAGCCACTCCAGCCTTCAGCAGCCACCACCTTGATCAGCCAGCAGCCATCACCACCCAGGCAAGACCCTCCACCAGCAAAAAGAGGGACTCACTGGAGGCTCAGAAGATTGTTAGCATTTTAACAATGAATTAGTTTAAAATTAAGGTATGTACATTTTTAGACATAACGCTATTGCACTCTTAGTGGACTGCACTGTAGTGTAAACATAATGTTTGTATGCACTGCCAAACCAAAAAAACAATGTGTGTGACTCACTTTATTGCAGTGGTCTGGAACCGAACCTGCAATATCTCTGAAGTACACCTGTACTGGGTAACAGGCACTGAGCTGAGTAAGATACGATCCCAGGTTATCACAGATAGAATCGCCTGAGCACCGTTCATGTCATCAGGCCTTCTAGATTAAATTTAATGCCTCCAAACAATCTATGAACTATGATTCTTTATATCCAACTTATGGACCGGGAATCTGGAGCTGAGAAAATCTGAAAGACTTGCCCCAAGTCACGTGGTTTTTCTATGGATGAGAACTCCAGTCTGTGTCTCTGGAGGTCACGTCTAACATCTCATCTGGAGCTGGGCGAGCTCCTCAGCCCAGCCTGGACCCGGGCTTGTCTGGGATCCAAGCCACACACCCAGTCCACACACCTGAACATCGCCAGGGAAGCCAGAGGGGTTGTTCCCGCATTCTTTCCTCTTACCTGATGTCTCGTGAATCTTCTCAGAGGTAGTTGGATTTCCCGGGGGGCACAGCTCTTTCCCATGGTTCTGTGGGGCAGATGCTTCTGGCACTTCCTTCGAATCATTTCCTTCCTCTGCTGGCTTCTTCGGCATGATCTTTATAATGTGAAGGTCACAGATAAACAGTATGAGTGACATTTGTATAGTGCTTTAGAGCTTATAAAGCGTCTTCACATGCATTCCCTTAATCAATGTTCTCAACAACGCTGGGAGAGTTACACTTGCCTAAATAGGAGAAACCTGGGACGTTAGTAGGGAAAGGAATGGCCTAAATGAATGGGCTTTCCAGGGCTAGAATGCTTATCTTCACACTCTTTTAAGATTCGTGCAAACAGCAGAAATCTCCATGTAATTGAGAGTGTGGTATACAGAAGTTTTAGAGAATAGCATTCTAAGAATTCACAAGGTCTACAAAAGGAAAAGCTTCTATAAAATAGAAGGGATCCCATATAAGCTTGTAGACAGCTGCTGGGAGAGTAAATGTAAAGACATAGAGAGGGGACAAAACACTGCTGGGAAAGATGGTGTGGGGAGATGAATACAGGGAAGGGAGAGGGAAAGAAATGGTTTGCTGAAATTAATCCGGGCAGCAAAGAAAGCTGGCATATGGCATGCCACCCTACCGAGGCACCGACATTGAATGTGGAATTCAGTGAGGTGGTGCCCATCAAAATTCTGGTTGCAGTGGGTTGTGTCACTGACCAACAATCTTAAGCTACCCTTTTTTGTTTTCTTTTTCTTTTTGAGACGGAGTCTCGTTCTGTCGCCAGGCTAGTGATGGATCTGACGAGGCAGAGGGATGGGGGGTTCTGTTCTGTTGACAAGAAATGAGCCTGGCCAATGTGAACGAATTTAGAGGCTATTACTGGGTTATTTGTAAATTATTAGAAGGAAGAGAGCTAGAATCTCCAAGACTACAAGAACCCGCCAGCACTTAGAGAGAATGTGGGGCATTTCAAGTTGCAGCAATCGGCCAGGCGTGGTGGCTCATGCCTGTAATCCCAGCATTTTGGGGGGGCCGAGGCATGCAGATCGCTTGAGCCCAGGAGGTCGAGACCAGCCTGGACAACATAGCAAAACCCCCATCTTTCCAAAAAAAAAAAAAAACACACACACACACACACAAAATTAGCTGGGGGTGGTGGCGCAGGCCTGGTACATCTCAGCACTTTGGCAGGCCAAGGGGGGGCGGATCGCTTGAGCCCACGAGGTCGATACCAGCCTAGCCAACCTAGGGAAACCCTCTACTAAAAAAAAAAAAAAAATTAAATAAAAAATATTAGTGGGGGGCGGGGTGGTGCACGCCTGTAGTCCCGCGGCCGAGGCAAGAGGATCTCTTGAGCCCAGGAGGTTGAGGCCAGCCTGGCCAACATAGTGAAACCCGGCTTATAAAAAAAAAAAAAAAAAAAGCGTCGGCAGGTTGGGGCACTTCTGTAGTCCCGGGGCCGAGGCGGAAGGATTGCTTAAGCCCAGGCGGTCGAGGCCAGTCTGGCCAACATAGCAAAACCGTCTGTACTAAAAAATTAACAAATAAAAAATATTAGTGGGGGCGGGGTGGTGCGTGCCTGTAGTCCCGAGGCCAAGGCGGGAGGATTGCTTGAGCCCAGGCGGCTGAGGTCAGCCTGGTCAACATGGCGGAACTGTCTCTACTAAAAAAAATAAAAATAAAAAATATTAGTGAGGGCGGGTGGTGCGTGCCTGTAGTCCCGAGGTTGACGCGGGAGGATTGCTTGAGCCCCCCGTCTCTACTAAAATACAAAAATAAAAAAATATTTCCAGGGGTGGGATGACACAGGCCTGTAGACCCAAGGCCGAGGTGGGAGGATCCTCCCTGATGATCGTCCTGAAAGGCATTAGTTGTCTTTCCGTCCTCAAGATTTTCAGAACCCCAAGCACTCGAGGGCCCTACAGAGGCTTCCTCCTTTTCTGTCTGCCCCCATTAGCCCATCTAGGGTGTCCCTTCAAGAGAAATTACCTCAGAGACAAAGCAGTGGTGGCGAAGTCGGCAGCAGTTGGTGACGAAGTCGGCAGCAGTTGGTGACGAAGTGTGGCTGGAGGAGAAAATATTCTGCAATGTCACTGCCTCAGGATGATGGACCAATCAGGGAAGTTAGTGAACCCCATCTGGCCAATCAGAAGTCAGAACAGTAGGCGGGAGGAGCGAAGCTGATGTGGGGTCTATCAGTCGAGGCTCCAGGGACAGAACCTTCTCAAGGTGGGAGCGGAAACTCTGATTTTCCCACCTAAAGCACCCCCTGGGATTGGCTACTCCAAGTTCGGAGTGCGCATGCTCTGATTTTCTCTTTCCATTGTTTTCCTATCCCTCTCCACCCCCTCGCAGTGCATTTGTTATCCAGTTTTAATAAGTAGTGTATATGAAGCAGGTCGTCATCTCAAATCTTTCCTGTCAGTTTCTAACTTTTTCAGGTATGGGATTTTTCCTAGGAACTCTGTAGTAACGTCAGAAATTTGGGCCGGGCACGGTGGCTCATGCTTGTAGTCCGAGCACATCGGGAGGCCACAGCTGGTGGATCGTTTGAACCTGGGAGGCAGAGGTTGCAGTGAGCCACAATCACGCCACTGCACCCCAGCCTGGACAACAGAGCGATACCCTGTCTCTTATTTCTACAAAAAATAAATAAAATTAGCGAGGTGGGGTGGTGTGCCTGTAGTTCCAGTTACTCAGGAGGCTGAGGATCGCTTGAGCCCAGGAGTACGAGGTTGCAGTGACCATGATCCAGCCACTGCTGCCTACCTCGGCCACAGAGCGATATCTTGTCAGAAAAAAAAAAAAAACAAGAGAGAAAGAAAGAAAAATTTCAATGAGCCAGTTCCAGTGGCTCATGCCTGTAAGCCCAACACTTTGAGAGGCTGAGGCAGGAGATGGAAGGATCACTTGAGGACAGGAGTTCCGGAACAATCTGGGATGCATAGTGAGACCCCAATCTCTATAAAATTTTTTTTTTTTTTTTGAGACGGAGTCTCGCTCTCTCACCCAGGCTGGAGTGCAGCGGCGGAATCTCGGCTCACTGCAAGCTCCGCCTCCCAGGTTCACGCCATTCTCCTGGCTCAGCCTCTCCGAGTAGCTGGGACTACAGGCGCCCGCCACCACGCCCGGCTAATTTTTTTGTATCTTTAGTAGAGACGGGGTTTCACCGTGGTCTCGATCTCCTGACCTCGTGATCCGCCCGCCTCGGCCTCCCAAAGTGCTGGGATTACAAGCGTGAGCCACCGCGCCCGGCCTAAAAATTTTTAAAAAGAAATTCAAACTAAAAAAAAAAAAAAAACAGAAACTTCTATATATGTTTTTTTCTAGAAGACCAGAGAACCAGAAATATATTTTACCCATTGATATTAATAATATTTATAATAATAGTATTAAAAAGAGTGTGTAATTGGGGCCCACTGTGTTCCTCAGGGAGCTCATAAGTCAATTTGTCTAAGAAGTTTCCGCTACCCCCATCCTTAGTACCTCCAACAAGTCCCCGTTCCTCTCTGGGCTTTCCATCTACAGCCCTGATGTCTCTAAGATCCTCCCAGGATGACAGCAAGCTCTCTTAGGGCAGGGACAGGGCAATGGCCCTTGAGCCCAGCACAAAGCCCTTTATGTGCATCTTCCCATTCGTTTTCACAACCTTCTCTTGAATTAAATGCTATTAGCATCCCCAGTGTGCAGATGTTGAGACTGAGGCTCAGAGAATTAAGCAGTCTGCTCGAGATCACATAGTCAGTGGGTGACAGAGCTGGGATTCACCCCCAAGATGAATTGAGTCCAAAGTCTGTGCTTTTATTTATGTATTTATTTATTTTTAATTAAAATGCTAACAATCTTCTGAGCCTTCAGTGAGTCACTCTTTTTGCTGGTGGAGGGTCTTGCCTGGGTGGTGATGGCTGCTGGCTGATCAAGGTGGTGGCTGCTGAAGGCTGGAGTGGCTGTGGCAGTTTCTTAAAAGAACACAACAGTGAAATTTGCCACATCGATTAGCTCTCCCTTTCATGAAGGGTTTCCCTGTAGTATGTGATGCTATTGGACAGCATTTTACCCACAGGAGAACTTCTTTCAAAGTTGGAGTGAATCCTCTCTAGCTGTGAAAGTCCTAGATGGCATCTGCTTCCAATGGAAGGCTAGTTTATCCATATTGAAAATCTGTTGTTTGGTGTAGCCACCTTCATCAGTGATCTTAGCTAGATCTTCCAGATAGCGTGCTGCAGCTTCTCCATCAGGGTTTGCTGCTTCACCTTGCACTTTTACATTACGGAGACAGCTACTTTCCTTAAACCTCACAAACCAACCTCTGCTAGTTTCACACGTTTCCTCTGCAGCTTCTTCACCTCTCTCAGCTTTCATGGACTGGAAAAGAGTTTGGCTGTTGCTCTGAATTAGACTCTGGCTTAAGGGAATGTTGTGGCTGGTTTCATCTTCTATCCTGACCACTGAAACTTTCTCTATTTGAGCAGTAAGGCAGTTTTGCTTTCTTATTCATGTGTTCACTGGAGTATTAGTATTATAATTTCCTTCAAGAACTTTTCCTTTGCATTCACAGCTTGGCTGTTTGGTGGAAGAGGCCGAGCTTTCAGCCCATCTTGGCTTTCAGCAGGCCTTCCTCACTAAGCTTAGCCATTTCTAGCTTCTGATTTAAAGTGAGAGACATGCGACTCTTCCTTTCATTTGAATAGTCAGCGGCCATTGTAGGATTGTTCACTGTCCTGATTTCAGTGTTGCTGTGTCTCAGGAAATAGGGAGGCCCAAGAAAAGGAAGGTAGGCAAGGAAGAGCTCATCGGTGGAGCAGTCAGAACACACACAACATTGATCGATTACGTTCGTCATCTTCTGTAGGCGCAGTTCTTAGTACCCCCAAAACGTTTACACAGAATAGGGTGACTATAGTCAATAATAACTTAATCATACATTTAAAAATAACTGCAAGAGTGTAACTGGATTGTTTGTAACACAAGGATAAATGGCTGAGGGGATGGATACCCTATTTTCCATGATGTGATTATTACGCATTTGCATGCCTGTATCAAAACATCTCACGTACACCATAAGTATATACACCTACTGTGTACCCACAAAATAAAGAACAAAAATTATTTTAAAATACTAAAATACAACAAAAACAATTGCAATAATAACATCAAAGCTCACTGATCACAAATCACCATAACAGATATAATAATAATGGAAAAGTGTAAAATTGGCAAGAATTTCTAAAAAAAAATGCAGCATGTGCGAAGCACTATGAAAATGAGGTGCAATAAAACGAGGTATGCCTGTGTGCCTTTAACAAATACTTGCAGAATGAAAGGAGGTATGGGTGAATGTCCCCATAAGTGAAGATGTTGGGAATCTAAACCTCCCAACGGAAGGAGCCAGAAGCTAAACCTTTAATTGGCATTTGGCCTGTATTGGTGTGGGTCTAAGGTCTCAGCCTCTCTAAGCCAGAGAATGTGAAAAACTGGGTAAAGAAGGCCCATGGGCACTTGGGAGTGGGGAGGCATCTCCTGTTTTTGCGAAAACAGAGCCTAACACTCTCCAACCTACCCAACCCTCATCTTCCAACTCCTCTCCATCATAGGACCCGAAAGGGGGGAACATGCCTGGACCTACAGACTGCGTGAGAGAAAGCAGGTGGTGATTTATGAAGAGATCAGCGACCCTGAGGAAGATGACGAGGTTTTAAATGGAATAAATAACGATGTGACTTCGGGCAAGTCTTCCAAATTTTCTCAGTTCCAGATTCCTCGTCCATAAGATGGAAATAAAGAATCATAGTTCATAGATTGTTTGGAGGCATTAAATTTAATCTAGAAGGCCTGATGACATGAACGGTGCTCAGGCGATTCTATCTGTGATAACCGGGGATCATATCTTACTCAGCTCAGTGCCTGTTACCCAGTACAGGTGCACTTCAGAGATGTTGCAGGTTCGGTTCCAGACCACTGCAATAAAGTGAGTCACACACATTGTTTTTTTGGTTTGGCAGTGCATACAAACATTATGTTTACACTACAGTGCAGTCCACTAAGAGTGCAATAGCGTTATGTCTAAAAATGTACATACCTTAATTTTAAACTAATTCATTGTTAAAATGCTAACAATCTTCTGAGCCTCCAGTGAGTCACTCTTTTTGCTGGTGGAGACTCTTGCCTGGGTGGTGATGGCTGCTGGCTGATCAAGGTGGTGGCTGCTGAAGGGTGGAGTGGCTGTGGCAGTTTCTTAAAGGAACACAACAGTGAAATTTGCCACATCGATTAGCTCTCCCTTTCATGAAGGGTTTCCCTGTAATGTGTGATGCTATTGGACAGCATTTTACCCACAGGAGAACTTCTTTCAAAGTTGGAGTCAATCTCCTCTAGCTATGAAAGTCCTAGATGGCATCTGCTTCCAATAGAAGGCTAGTTTATCTACCTTGAATATCTGTTGTTTGGTGTAGCCACTTTCATCAGTGATCTTAACTAGATCTTCTGGATAACGTGCTGCAGCTTCTCCATCAGGGTTTGCTGCTTCACCTTGCACTTTTATGATATGGAGACGGCTTCTTTCCTTAAACCTCACAAACCAACCTCTGCTAGTTTCACACGTTTCCTCTGCAGCTTCTTCACCTCTCTCAGCTTTCATGGACTGGAAGAGAGTTTGGCTGTTGCTCTGAATTAGACTCTGGCTTAAGGGAATGTTGTGGCTGGTTTCTTGTTTTATCCTGACCACTGCAACTTTCTCATTTCAGCAGTAAGGCAGTTTTGCTTTCTTCTTCGTGTGTTCACTGGAGTATTAGTATTATAATTTCCTTCAAGAACTTTTCCTTTGTATTCACAGCTTGGCTGTTTGGTGCAAGAGGCCGAGCTTTCAGCCCATCTTGGCTTCCAGCAGGCCTTCCTCACTAAGCTTAGCCATTTCTAGCTTCTGATTTAAAGTGAGAGACATGCGACTCTTCCTTTCATTTGAACACTTAGTGGCCATTGTAGGGTTGTTCACTGTCCTGATTTCAGTGTTGCTGCGTCTCAGGAAATAGGGAGGCCCAAGAAAAGGAAGGTATGCAAGGAAGAGCTCATCGATGGAGCAGTCAGAACACACACAACATTGATCGATTACGTTCGTCATCTTCTGTGGGCGCAGTTCTTAGTACCCCCAAAGCATTTACACAGAATAGGGTGACTATAGTCAATAATAACTAAATCATACATTTAAAAATAACTGCAAGAGTGTAACTGGATTGTTTGTAACACAAGGATAAATGGCTGAGGGGATGGATACCCTATTTTCCATGATGTGATCATTACGCATTTGCATGCCTGTATCAAAACATCTCACGTACCCCATAAGTATATACACCTACTGTGTATCCACGAAATAAACAACAAAAATTATTTTAAAATACTAAAAAACAACAAAAACAGTTGCAATAACATCAAAGCTCACTGATCACAAATCACCATAACAGATATAATAATAATGGAAAAGTGTAAAATTGGTGAGAATTTCTAAAAAAAAATGCAGTATGTGCGAAGCACTATGAAAATGAGGTGCAATAAAACGAGGTATGCCTTCGTGCCTTTAACAAATACTTGCAGAATGAAAGGAGGTATGGGTGAATGTTCCCATAAGTGAAGATGTTGGGAATCTAAACCTCACAACGGAAGGAGCCAGAAGCTAAAACTTTAATTGGCATTTGGCCTGTATTGGTGTGGGTCTAAGGTCTCAGCCTCTCTAAGCCAGAGAATGTGAAAACTGGATAAAGAAGGCCCATGGGCACTTGGGAGCGGGGAGGCATCTCCTGTTTTTGCGAAAACAGAGCCTAACACTCTCCAACCTACCCAACCCTCATCTTCCAACTTTTCTCCATCATAGGACCCGAAAGGGGGGAACATGCCTGGACCCACAGACTGCGTGAGAGAAAGCAGGTGGTGATTTATGAAGAGATCAGCGACCCTGAAGAAGATGACGAGTAACTCCGTAAGTGAACCTTCCGCTCACCCCCCACATCCCTGCAGATGTGCTCTTCTGTTATGGTACTGGTATCCCATCTTGCCATTTGTTTCCCAAATGATTCCTTTCTCATAATTTTCTACTGTACAGCATTGAGGCTGGATGATGAGATTTCCCATGCTCTTTCTACTCCCTGCCCTGTATATCCAGGGATCCTCCCTACCCCGGATGCTGTGGGCCCCGAAACCCCAGGTCAGCCCTGGTATGTGGCCACACCTTCCTGTAGCCTAGGAACGGATAAACCAGGTGAGGAAGTCACTGTGGCAAGAGCAGATGGTTCACTTCAAGGAACCGTGGAAGGCATGTGCAGGTCCTGAGATAGGGCAGAATCAGAGTGTGCAGTGTCTGCAGGTCAGGAGGAGTTGAGATTGAGTTATTGGGCACTGGGAACTCATTGCCACTTTCTTTCTCTCTTCTTGCCTCAGCCTCGGGGATATGACACATGCCCATGATGAGAAGCAGAATGTGGTGACCTTTCACGAACATGGGCATGGCTGCGGACCCCTCGTCATCAGGTGTATAGCAAGCGAAAGCAAGTGTTCACAACAGTGAAAAGTTGAGCATCGTTTTTCTTAGTGTGACAAGAGATCGATGTTAGCGTTTCCGTTGTATTTTATTACACTGTGTCATTCTGTTAGATATTATCCTTTTCATGGATGAGCAAGACATACTTAACGCATATTTCAGTTTGTGTATCCATGCATCTACTTAAAAAGCAAGTATCGTCAGGTATTCTCTGCATAGAACAGCACTACCCTCCTCTCTCCCCAGATGTGACTACTGAGGGCAGTTCCGAGTGTTTAATATCAGATTTTTTCCTCTGCATTTACACACCACACATGCACGTGCCTGCACACACACACACACACACACACACACTCACACCAAGTACCACTATAAGCATCTCCCATCTGCTTTACCCCATTGCCGTGCGTCCTGGTCAAGCCCCCCTCGCTCGGTTTCCTGTTCAGCATGTACTCCCCTCATCCGATTCCCCTGTATCAGTTACTGACAGTTAATAAACCTTTGCAAACATTCCCCAGTTGTCTGCCCCTCTCATTATTGCGCACACAGCTCTGTGCACGTGTGTGAATATTTCTTTAGGAAAGATTCTTAGAAGCGGAATTGCTGTGTCAAAGGAGTCATTTATTCAACAAAACACTAATGAGTGGGTCCTCGTGCTGAGCGCTGTCCTAGGTGCTGCAGAGACATCAGGGAGCAAGGCAGACAGATGTTCCTGACCACCATTCTAGAGGAGGATATTTCCAGTTGTTGGGTTTCTTTGTTTGTTTGTTTCTTCTAGCGATGGGGGTCTTGCTCTGTCCAGGCTGGAGTGCAGCGGCATGATCATAGCTCAATGCAGCCTTGAACTCCTGGGCTCAAGCGATCCTCCCTCCTTGGCCTCCTAAAGTGTTGGGATTACAGGCGTGAGCCACCGCACCTGGCCTCCAGTTTTTATTTTGATAGAGACTATACACTTCAGTCCTGGAGCAGGATTCTGCAGCAGGTGGTTGGGCATCTTGGCCTTCGCTCTCTGAACGATTTTCGCATTCTAGGGCTGGGACGGTCCATTTGGGAGTATGTGGGAGGAGACACAGATGAAATTGTCATCTGGGGAACATGGAGGAATGAGGAAGATGCATGCACTGTAGACCCTGTGATGGCCAGGGAATAGAAGAGTCCACTTAGTCTCCATGCAGGGGAGCAATCGGTGGGAAAGTCCCCTGGACAGAAGCATGAGACTGCCCATCAAGGGTCTCACCAACCAAGGGCCTGGGGGCTGAGGTGGGGATGATGATTTGGGAATGGGACAGTTCTTTCTCACAGGTACCACTGCATGGTGCAGAGGGGAAAGAGTTGTGGGGAAGGGAAGGGCAGAGGGGAGTCTATTTTAGAATAAAACATTTGTGTGTGAATGGAGACATTAAAGCTCCATTCACAAGCAAACGGACTTGAAACACCAGCCCCAGGTGGAGGCAGGATCGGAGCTGTTTTGACTGTCCATAACCCATCACCTTGGCCTCTTGCTTCTCCCCAGCCTTGGAAGGAGGAAACTACCATCATTATGCCTATATGAGAGATGAGAGACGGAGTCCCAGACAGATGGTAGGCATCTTGTCACAGGTCCTACAGCTGGCAGGTGCAGGAGGGGCTGAGTTTGGAGCTCACTGACTTCAGAAACATTAAGGAGGACAAGTGTGTGTGGTGGAGGGAGGGAGAATTGAACAAGCCCCGGCTCCTGTCCCCAGTCAGAAGGTAGAGGCTGTGGGTTCATTTTCCAAGACAAGGAGCC
The DNA here is from genome assembly GCF_006542625.1 of Nomascus leucogenys. Taxonomy (NCBI): domain Eukaryota; kingdom Metazoa; phylum Chordata; class Mammalia; order Primates; family Hylobatidae; genus Nomascus; species Nomascus leucogenys. The sequence goes on from NW_022097855.1 coordinate 21,314, forward strand.
CTTAGAGATGGAGAGTGCAGGGAGGGAGAGGCGATCGTGGACATAGTGGGGACAGTGGGAGACAGAGACGTGCAGCGTGGGCAGAAGAGGGGCAGGCAAAGAAGCAGGGGAGACCCAAGACTAAGTGTGGGCTGTCACAGCCACCAGAGGGAGAGGGTGCTAGTAAGGAGGTTGTGGAGCTCCAGGAGCAGTAGAGGTTCCCCAGATCTGTGAGCATGCCCTGCCTGGCACTGCAGGAAGAGGTGGCTGCCACCCAGGTCAGTGTGGACGGGCCTCTACCTGTGTCTCAGAGGAAACAAATTCTATTTTATCCCAATATAGCTCCGTATTACACAAATGTAACATTCAGCTACTAGATATCGAGTGCCTTATCCTCCATGTAAATATAGCAGAGGATATACCCTGAAAGAGATACTGAAAGATTTGATTTTTCTTTCTCCCTGGGAAGATGAAATCCATAAGTTGGGTCCCCAAGCCCACAGGACAGATGCAAGAAAGGGTGGCTGGAAGATTGTGAGTCATGACAGGGAACATTTTTCCTTAGGTTCCATGGGTATGTAAAGCTCCGGACTATCTGTCTATCATGGATAGATAAAGAGTGAACATGGTCCCCTCTCCACAAATGTGTTTCCCTCCATTATTACTGTGAAGGCCTGAAACTCCATCAAGTTCTGATACATTACTCTTTTTTTTTTTTTTGAGATAGAGTCTCGCTCTGTCACCCAGGCTGGAGTGCCGTGGCGAGATCTCGGCTCACTGCAACCTCCGCCTACCAGGTTCAAGCAATTCTCCTGCCCCAGCCTTCCAAGTAGCTGGGAATACAGGCACGTGCCACCATGCCCAGCTAATTTTTGTATTTTTAGTAGATACGGGGTTTCACTGTGTTAGCCAGGATGGTCTCCATCTCCTGACCTCGAGATCCACTGGCCTCGGCCTCCCAAAGTGCTGGGATTACAGGTGTGACCCACTGCGCCCAATGATGCATTACTCTTTTGTGTTTTTTCCAGAGAGGATCTCACTCTGTCAGCCCGGTTGGAGTGCATTGCTGCAATTACAGCTCACTGCAGCCTCGATCTCCCAGGCTCAAGGGATTCTCCCACGCTCAAGGGATTCTCCCACTTAAGCTTCCGAACTAGCTGTAGCTACAGGCACACGCCACCACACCTAGCTAGTTTTTGTACTTTCTGTATACACAGGATCCCACTATGTTGCCCAGGCTGGTCTCTACCTACTCGGTTCAGGCAATTCTCCTGCCTTAGCCTCCCAAAGTGCTGAGAAGACAAGTGTGAGCCGCCTTGCCGGGCCTTCCCTTTCTTTAATGAACAATTAACAGAGTTTCATCTCAGAGGCAAAAGTGGCTACTGCCAGCCAATGTGAGTGTGGTGTTGTAGGGGAATCTGACTGATTCAGATGTTTCCCGCTCTGTGTGTGGTTTTTTTTTGTTTGTTTGTTTTTTGGTTCTGGGTTTGGAGTTTTTCAGAGGTTTTGTTACAAAGATCATGTCCTGGCCAGGTGCAGTGACTCACGCTGTAATCCCAGCAGTTTTGGAGGCTGAGTTAAAAAAATTTTCCTATAAATTAAATTTAGTTAATTATGAAAAAAAAAAAAAACCTTTACAATCTTTGTCTCCCAAAAGTGAGAAGCTTATAGGTGTCAGTAGAGAAAAAAACAACTTTATGAAAACCTACAGCATTGTAGGGGTTAGGGGTGATGGGGAGGGCTGAGCAGATGGGTCCTTTCCAGTTCAGAAACCTTGGTCCCAAGCAGAAATATGATGATGAGAGTTCCTCATCTTTCCCTGACTGCCTCCCTGGTAGTTGGTGCCACATCTCCAGAAGTGGTTTGTAGTGAATTGTTTCTTTGGAGGCTGGAAGTGGACGATGCACAGGTGACCTCTGTGACAAGTGCTTAAAGGCAGATGTCACTGGCCATGTTTGTTGTAGTATTAGGATTTGCACAATGGCTAGAGATACAGCCGCCAACATCTTTAGTCAAGAGGTGAGGAGCAGAGAGAGACAAAATAAAAGGAAGAGAATGTAGGAGGGAGAGGAAAGTCTGACAGTCTGTTAGAGAGGGTTTAGAGAGATGGGGATGGAGAGGATACATCAGAAAGAGATCAGCAGGCCGGACATGGTGGGTCACGCCTGTAATCCCCACACTTTGGGAGGCCAAGGCGGGCAGATCGCCTGAGGCAGGAGTTCCTGACCACCCTGGCCAACATGGTGAAACACCGTCTCTACTAAAAATACAAAAATTGGCCAGGCCTGTTGGTGGGCACCTATAATCCCAGCGACTCGGGAGGTTGAGGCAGGAGAACGACTTGAACCTAGGAAGCGGAGGTTGCAGGGAGCCAAGATCACAGCACTGCACTGCAGCCTAAGCAATAAAGTGAGACTCTGTCTCTGAACAAAGAAAGAAAGAGAGAAAGAGAGAAAGAGAGAGAGAGGGAGGGAGGGAAGGAAGGAAGGAAGGAAGAAAGAAACAAAGAAAGAAACAAAGAATGAAAGAAAGAAAGAAAGAAAGAAAGAAAGAAAGAAAGAAAGAAAGAAAGAAAGAAAGTGAAAGAAAGAAAGACAACACCTCGTAACCTTTTATTTCCTACTGTTGTAGTAATTGCTCTAGAAAGAAAGACAATATATTGGGCACACTGGTATTGTTCCGTGGTGAGCAGTTCTATGTAAATTTACCCTCAAAGGCCAAGGGCACTGAGAGGCCAAAGAAAGAGGCTGACAAATCAAGTTTCTCAGAAATAAACAATGAATGGGGGGGGACCTTTGAACAGAAGCTATGTGTCCAGTGGCTGCAAGAGGGTGGAACCCACACCCGTCCTCCAGAAAGTTTACTTTCTATAGCAAATTTTTATGCTAAAACACGAGCACCTGGCCATGCCTCATTTTCTTGCGGAAACTCCTGACCACTGGAGAGGTTAGATAAGCATCTTTATGAGACATTATCTATGCTACGGCCAATGTTTAAAGACCTTGTTGCCAAATACCTTGGTATGCGGGAGTCAAACATCTGTCATCATGATATTTTCCCTTCAAGATGAAATCACTCTGGCCACGCAGCAGGCTGTATACCTACGCTCCACTCCTCAGTACTGGTCCTTGCAATCTCACGTGCCCACCTGTTCCTTGATAGTCCCTGGGTCTAGAGGGAGGGTGCTTGATATCGTATAGCTATAGCAGCAGCTCATTGGCTTTATTGGAGGAAAATGCTGCAGCAACAGTAAAGGCAAAACCAGGACAGTAAGGAACATAGGAGCACAACACCTAAACCAAGAAGTAGCTTCTGCCACCAGGTGCCCCAGGACCGAAGCCAGCTATGAAACCAGTAACAACTATGGCATTCAATGCAGGGGTTCAGTCTGAGAAACTGGTCATTTGTGTTATATAGTCTCTCCAATCTCATCCTTGGAAAGGAGATACCCACCACAGCAGGCCAGAAGCATGGGAGAGTGGCATGAGGCTGCATACCCAACCAATGTTTTTCTTTTTTTTTCTCTTTCTTTTTTTTTTTTTTTGAGATGGACTCTTGCTCTGTTGCCCAGGTTGGAATGCAGTGGCGTCTCAGCTCACTGCAACCTCCGCCTCCCAGGCTCAAGCAATTCTCCTGCCTCAGCCCCCCGAGTAGCTGGAATTACAGGCGCCCGCCACCACACCCGGCTAATTTTTGTATTTTTAGTAGAGACGGGGTTTCACCATGTTGGCCAGGCTGGTCTCGAACTCCTGAGCTCCAGTGATCCACCTGCCTCAGCCTCCCAAAGTGCTGGGATTACAGGCGTGAGCCACTGTGCCCGGCCCCAACAGATGTTTTTCTCTAAGCCAACAGCATACTTTTGGGCCCATTGTAGGAAAAGGTTTGCTTCACAGGTGGCAGCTGGTGATAGTACTGACAGAACATGACAACTAAGGATGAAAGGAAACAAACTTAGTGGGTATTTGCAAGGAAATTTCTTTTCCATCTGTTAGAATACACCAGTCCATTCATTTAGAGTAGTTAGTATAGAGTCAGCTCTTGGCTTTTGTAAAGGGAAAGGGGCCATATACCAACCATGTTGCCCAGGGATGAAGTGTCAGCAGCCATGGTCAAAGTAATTTGATTGAGAGTACACCATATTAGAGAGCTCACCACCATGCCATGGGGTATATGTGTTTCCCCTGACCATTTATAACGAGTGATCGGGGACCAGTATTCAATAAGATCAATGGGAACCACTCTAACTGTTGAGGATATTCCCCCTCTCTGGCAGGAAATAGCCTATCCAGCCTGGGTGTATTTGCCATTCTAAGGCCCAGTGCAGTGTCCCCTCCTCTGGTAGAATGTCTGTCACTATCTTCATGCAGAAAATATGGTGGGTGTCAACCAGGTCTGAAAGCAAAGCAGTCCTGTCAGTTACCCGTATGTGAACAATAAGAGGCTTGGGGAATGGTGGTCCCAACCTATCACGTGGGGCAGGCACCTCATCCCTTTGGCTGAAGTTTAAGAAATAAGGGCTTCAGATCACACATTCATCCACCTTTGCAAGGTAGGTTTCGCCAGGAAAGTTTGAATTTGTGATTCTTTTTTAAAAAAAAACTTTTATTTTAGGTTCAGGGGTACATGTGCAGGTTCCTTATATAGGTAAATTGCATGTCACAGGGGTTTGGCGTACAGATTATTTCATCACCCAGGCAATAAGCTTAGTATCCTATAGGTAGGGTTTCCATCCTCCCTCCCTCCACTCTCAAGTAGGCCCTGGTGTCTGTTGTTCCCTTCTTTGTGTCCATGTGTACTCAATGTTTTGCTCCCATTTACAAGTGAGAATGTGCGGTATTTGGTTTTTAGTTCCTGTGTTAGTTCGCTTATAATACTGTTTCCCCTAACCATTTATAGCGGGTGATCGTGGGTCCAGTATTCAATAGGAGCAATGGGAACCACTCTAACTGTTGAGGATATTCCCCCATCTATGGCAGGAAATAACCTATCCAGCCTGGGGGTATTTGCCATTCTAAGCCCCAGTGCAGTGTCCTCTCCCCTGATAGTATATCTGTCAGTGTTGTTACGCACAAAATATGCTGGTTGTCAATCAGGTCTGGGAGCAAAGCAGTCTTCTCAGTTACCCATATGCAAACAGTGGTAGGCTTGGGGTACGGTGGTCCCAACAAGTCATATGGAGCAAGCATCCTGCTTTGGCTGAAGTTAAATAAATAAGCCCTGCAGATAACACATTCATCCACTCCAGCAAGGTAGGTGATAGGTGATATGGTTTGGATCTGTATCTCCACCAAATCTCATGTCAAATTGTAATCCCCAATGTTGGAGGTGGGGCCTGGTGGGAGGTGATTGGATCAAGGGGGTGGATTACTCATGAATGGTTTAGCACCACCCCCTTCGTACTATCCTCACAATAGTGCATGAGTTCTTGTGAGATCTGGTTGTTTAAAAGTGTGTAGCACTTCCTCTCTGACTCTCTTTTGCTCCTGCTCCTGGCATGTGAGATGCTTGTTCCCCCTTTGCCTTCCACCATGATCAGAAGCTTCCAGAGGCCTCTCCCAAAGCAGAAGCTGCTGTGCTTCCTGCATAGCCTGCAGAACGGTGAGCCAATTAATCCTCTTTCCCAGTTACCCAGTCTCAGGTATTTCTTTGTAGCAATGTGAGAACGGATTAACACTGTAGGTTTCCCTAGGAAACTTTTTTTTTTTTTTTTGAGACAGAGTCTCGCTCTGTTGCCCAGGCTGGAGTGCAGTGGTATGCTCTTGGCTCACTGCAACCTCCGCCTCCCAGGTTCAAATAATTCTCCTGCCTCAGCCTCCAGAGTAGCTGGGATTACAGGTGCGTGCTACCACACCTGGCTAATTTTTTTTTTTTTAAAATAGAGACGAGATTTCGCCATGTTGGCCAGGCTGGTCTCGAACTCCTGACCTCAAGCGATCCTCCCACCTTAGCCTCCCAAAGTGCTGGGATTACAGGTGTGAGCCACCATGCTCAGCCTCCCCAGGAAACTGAATTTGTACTTTCAGAAGACCAGTTTTCTTTTTAGTTAACCCTGCTGTTTGGAGGTAACATGGGAGATGAAAGTGCCATAATCTGTTGTGTTCCCTGGCCCAGTCCTGCACATCATGTCCAGAAAAATGGGTCTTTTGGTTACTGTAAATGTGTCAAAGATATCCACACATAGTACTGAGAGCCTCTAAACCTTTAATAGTACTGGCTTGATTAGCTCACTTACAAGGACAAACTTACAGCAGTTCAGTAGCAGTATCTACACAGGCCAATACATACTTTTTGTCTTGACTTACAAAAAGAAGCCCTATATAATTCATTTGCTGATCTGTTATAGGGTGGACAGCCCTATGAGTGTGTCCTGCATGATATGGTATATAGTGTGGATGAAATCAAGAATGTGGTATACATCTGTATTAGTCCGTTTCTACACTGCTATAAAGAACTACCTAAGACTGTGTAATGTATAAAGGAAAGAAGCTTAATTGACTCACAGCTCCATGTGGCTGGGGAGGCCTCAGCAAACTTACAATCATGGCGGAAGGCAAAAGGGAAGCAAGGACCTTCTTCACATGGCGGCAGGAGAGAAAGAGAGCAAGGAGGGAACTGCCAAACACCTTTAAACCATCAGATCTCGTGAGAACTCACTCACTATCACGAGAACAGCATAGGGGAACCGCCCCCATGATCCAGCCACCTCCCCTGACATGTGTGAATTACAATTCAACATGAGATTTGGGTGCAGACACAGAGCCAAATCATATCAACATTTTTAACAGCTATTGGGAGGTCAGTATATTTTAAGGGCAATCCTGCCTTCTTGGCTATCTCCAAGCCTACTCTTGCACTTCTATGACTACTTTTGTTATGTACCCAGGTCTCTATTCATTGGCCTGGAACAGAGCACAATGCTTCTAATTGTTCTTAGGGTGTCAGCTTCTATATTTCCTGGAACTGAGTCTTATTGTGTACCACCACATGAAATACCAACTATTTCATCAGCTGCAGAGTGTTGCAGCTTCTCTATATGTCTTGCCACGTGTTCATGCCTTATATGGGTTTGTGCATAAACATCCATTTTTCTTGTTGCCACTGGGCTAGCCACATAATTGGGCCTTTGAATGTAGCCCAGCTATCAGCACAAAGAGCCAGGGGCCAGGGCTTATGTGTGATTATTAACCAAGCAGCTTGCGACTCAGCCCACTGTCTACTGTAATGGGTACTTATATCAAGCCAGATTGTATCAGTTTGTGGTCATATAGCAACACCGGTCCAAGTACAGGGGTTTCCCTTGCTGGAGCCATCTGTATACCAAGCATGATCACGGATGCATAACCCTCCTTTGCTTATTGTGTCAGGCACTGGAGTAGGAAGGGGCAAAGGGATGTCCTTTGGTTGCTCACATATAACAAGGCCTAACACAGCATGCAATTCTGGGCTTAAGGGATTGGTTACCAGGACACTTCATTGTTGCAAATAGGCATGCCATTTATTCAAGATAGGTGTTTGGGATTTAAACGGAGGTGGGTGATTTAACTAATCCTTCTATCCATCCCTTGATTGGTAGACCGGTTCTCACAGTCATGGGAAGGGTCTTTGCTAATGATTCCACCTGCTGTAAAGCATATACTGCTAGCACTTGTTCAATGGGAGAGTACTGATAGGGACAGGAGGCACAGAAATTCTAGGCAGAAGAAGTGGAGTCCCTGACGAGGGCCCCACCTTCAAGCCTGGAACCGCAGCCCAAAGTGAGAACTTCACATCCCCATTTTCCTGCTCTAATGTTGCCTTTTCCAAAACCACCCCTGGCCCACCGTGCTGTCCATCCTGTACATACAAAAACCCCAGGCTCCACTGGCAGAGAGCAGAGAAGGGGAGAAGAAAAGAAGCAGCTGAACATTGGAGAGATGCAGTTTGACTTCAGAGGGATGGCTTGACGGCAGGACTTTGGAGAACAGTCTGGCTGAAGACGGCCAGACTTCAGGGGAAGAATACTCTCCTGCTCCTTCCTCTTTCCGGCTCCCTTTCCTGCTGAGAGCCACTTCCATCGGCAATAAAATCCCCTGCATTTGTTATCCTTCAATTCATTCATGCAATCTGATTTTTCCCGGATGCTGGACAAGAGCTCGGAATACAAAAAGGCTGTCACACTGACCCTCTGCCCTCACGGAAAGGCAGAGGGTCCACTGAGCTCTTAAAACCCTTGCTTAAGCCATCCTCAGACAGTAAAGCTAAAAGAGCTCACTGTAACGCATGCCCTCTGGGGCTTTGGGGCCCGCGGGAGTTTTATCCTCCTTAGATGCTGCCTTGGGGCACGCACGGAGTTTTGCTCCTGCCAGCGCCCAAAGGCACTTTCCCTGGCTCTTACACCGGCTCGCCTGCATGCTTCCCATCCCACAAGGGGTTGAGAGCTGTGGGCTTAGTAAGGGAGGCACCCCTGTCATGAGGCCTGTGAAGGGGTCAGGGAAAATTTCCTCTTTCAGTATCTGGCTTTGCTCCTTTCCATAATTGTGACCAAAATCTTAAAGGGATTGATTTACCATACCGTGGTTGCCATAAGGCCCAACTCCTGCCCACAGGAGTAGCAGTAACATCCAAAGTCATCTCTACTCCCTCTAAAGGGGTGCCTGAGGCTTGTGCCTGCTATACTAGCACTTTAGCCTGTTTAAAGCTCCCTGCTGCGACGTGTCTCAGTTTCAATGTGTCCTTTCTCTAATAAGTCCATATAGTGGCCTCAAACATTGGGCTAAGGGTGGGACAAATGCTCTCTAATATCCTAAAAGACCCACAAATATTTGGATTTCTCTTCTGTTTTCAGAGTTGGATGTTACTGAATTTTGTCCATTAATGTACCCAATATAAAAGGAATCTTACCCCACCATGTAACCCCTAAAACTTCACTGCAGGCCCTGGGCCCTAGATCTTCTGAAGGGTTGATTTCCCACCCTTGTTCCAGAAGATGATTGCACAATGCCCTCAGACTTTCATAATACACATGAACATCTCAGAGGTTAACATCATATTATAAATATAAGAAGACTAAAAAAGAGAAGTCAGGAGTGAGAGCAAAGACAAGTCTGTAGCTATCATTGGGTGACAAATTGTAGGAGTGTGAAATAGCCCTAGGGCAGCACTTGAAAGGTCCACTGGAAACCTTGCCAGGTAAAAGCAAATTGGTTTTGTGATTATTTGGACAGTAGAATGCAGAAAAAGGTATTAGCCAAACCTAACACAGCATGATGTGTACCCAGGACAGACACGATGTGGTTGACTACCTGAGTAATTTAAGAAACTGCAGCTTGTATGGCCAGGGTTACCTTGTTCAATTTCTGGTAACCCGCAGTCATCAGCCAGGCCTGGTCAGGTTTGCATGCAGGCCAGATGGAACCGATAATCTTGCTTTGAGTTGGCCGGATAATATGTACCTTTTAAGTTCCTCAATAGCTGCACTTGTTACAGCATGCCCCTCAGGCAATTGGTATTGTTTAGCGTTGACAACCTACCTGGGGCTAGAGGATTGTACGGGTTTCCATTTTGACCTCTCCTGAGAATACCTGTACTATACCCACCTTTAATCTGAATTCTTCCACTGAGGTTTACAGTCTTTCCTAACAGAATATCCATGCCTAAAATATTTTATGGAATAGAGGAAATAAGCACCATATAGGGGGCAGAGGACACTTTCCCCAAACCGAGATGTATTAAAGTCCTTTTTACTGGGATCATTTGTCCCCCATAACCATCAATGGCAGACCATTGATCAAAGTGTCTTTCTGAATGTGTCCATGGATTAAAGTACATTCCGTCCCTAGTAAGGCAATAGTCTTATTTCTCAAGACAAGTAAGTGATGGGCTCAATATGGGGCCTCTGATCGCCCTCTATTGCTCAAACATGGGATTAACCTCGGCCCTAGTAATTTCGGAGCCCGGGTGGGACCCACCCTGACAGGCTGGGGCATTACAAGAAGGGGTCTAGTCTTCCTTTTCTGCAGGAGGTGCAGAAAGGAAGCAACGAAATTGCTGTTCAGGCGGTAGTTCCCTCTATGTGGCTGCTAATACAGTGTTAGGTTGTTTGTCTATTTTTTATTGGGGTGTTTCTGCTCCCAATAAATCATGCCACATTTACTTACATGTGCCTCTTATCTATCCCTTTTCCTTTTTTTTCCTCCTTCTTTCTGTGGGATTCTCCTTTTCCCTTTTGCTAACCCTCGTCGGGTTCCCAAGCTTACCCTGTCCCTGGTTTGCTTGGTTTTTTCCAAATTTGCAATGGCTTGTCCCACATCAGATACATCTTGTTCCACTCCAGGCCTCAACAAAGACAGAAAAGGGCCCTGCCATTCTCTTCATGCGTGCTGTAGCAATTTATTTTTCACCCTGGCAGTAAAAACTGCTATATCAGTTCCTGTGAAAACCCAGGTATAGATGGCTTGCCTCATTCCTAATTCCCAGAGAAGCCCCAGGGCCTCTTTGATTGACCACCAGCAGGTTGTCCCTCCTGGTAAATCTTTTTCATTAGGCCAAGCCTCTCTCATAGCTAGAATAATCCATTCCATAAGGCTATTCTTCCTGGGTTATGAAAGCATTGCTGCAGGACCAGGTGGGTGATGGTGTTAATCATTTTTCTCTGCTTGATTCCCAGCTAAAGAAAAACCCTGTGTCCCACAATTGGACCATCTAAGAGGTCAGTGGTTCCTTAGGTGATTGTTTAAATGGTCTTTGCAATCTTTAAGAGTTCTGTAGCAGTGAGATAGTGATAGTAAGAGTGATATACACTGATAGTGAGATTCTCCTGGATTGGTCAACTCCCATTTTGCTGGAGTTGTTCAGCTTTCACTTTCCTGTGCACGAGGGGCGAGCTTGCCAATGATCTTCGTTCCCCTCTTCAGCTATGACTTCTATGTCATCGAAATATTCCTCTCCACAACATTCCCAGGGATTCCAAATTTTCACATCCCAATCGGGCTTAGTTATGACAGCTTTAATTTCTGGTCATTTCCATTTCATTCCCCCTAGGCGGACCAATCTATCTACATGCTAAGGTTTTAATTTTTGTTCTCTTGGTCGTCAATTTTCTTCATTATGTTGGATGCAAGGAGAAAAGTCAAAAGCCACGTGTCTTTTTCTCATTGCAATTCCTTCCCTAGCCATTTAATTTTCGCCTCTGCTGCTAGCTGGGCCTCCAATGCCAAATGAACAGCCCAGAGAAGTGGCCAGCCCACTGGATAGGTTATCCACCATCCTTCCCTATCGCAGTGCACTATATGGCTTTCAGTTAATAACTCCTTTTGAGTTTTCTGGATGTCCCATTACTCATGCAGAGGTCCACAAGCATCTAACAGAGGTGTCACACCACCCCACATAGATGTTGCTGGCCACCCTGGAGTTTCACGCACAGATGCTTCATTCCCCTTACCCATTTCTTCTTTTTTTTTCATATCAGATGAATAATGTGCTGATGTCATAACAAGGTTCGAGAAAGGCACATCTCACATAAGCACATGAACACCCAATCATCATGCTTAGGAACTACTAAAGGATCAATTTCTTAGTTCTTCAGCTCCTGCCTGGCTCAGCAAATGTTCCACAGTAGCTGGTATGTGCAAACCCACCCCTAAAGGCCAAAGGAACTGAAAGGCAGAAGAATAAGGCTGACAAACCCAGTTCTCAGAAAGGAATATTTAATAGGCACTTAAGAATGCAAGCCATCTCAGGGAGCTCTAAGAGGGTGGAACCCCGCACCCTCCCATCAGAAAGTATTCTTTCTATAGCATGCTTTTAGAGTAAAGACATGTCCAGCCAGTCTGGTCTTAGACTTGCTTGCCAAAACTCTGGAAAACCGGGGAGGCCGGGCACAGTGGCTCACACCTGTAATCCCAACACTTTGGGAGGCCGAGGCGGGCAAATCACTTGAGGTCAAGAGTTTGAGACCAGCCTGGCCAACATGGTGAAACCCTGTCTCTACTAAAAATGCAAAAATTCACCAGGTGTGGGTGGCAGGCACCTGTAATCCCAGCTACTCTGGAGGCTGAGGCAGGAGAATTGCTTGAACCCGTGAGGCGGAGGTTGCAGTGAGCCAAGATTGCACCACTGCACTCCAGCCTGGGTGACAGAGTGAGACTCTGGAAGAGAAAGAAAGAGAGAAAGAGAGAAAGAAAGAGAGAAAGAAAGAGAGAAAGAAAGAAAGAAAGAAAGAAAGAAAGAAAGAAAGAAAGAAAGAAGGAGAGAAAGAGAGAAAGAAAGAGAGAGAAAGGAAAGAAAAGAAACAAGAAAAAAGAAAAAAGAAAAGAAAAGAGAAAGAAAGAAAACTGGGCAGGTTAAATAAGCTTATTATTAAGGTTGTCTATATACTGCAGGAACTGTTTAAAAACCTTGCTGCAGAACACTTTGGTATGCAGGAGTCAAACATTGATCATGATGGTAGATTTGCTTCAAGATGGCACTGTTTTTGCCATAAACTGGTTGTTTTCTTGCAGGTATATGGAACACACTTTATCTTTTTAAACCCTAAATTAAATTAATGAAACTCCTCAATTTCTGGGTGATCCCACAACCATGCGCTCAGGTGAATTCCCCCACCCTCTTCAATACATTATACCCAGGAAATCTAAGAAGCACGGTCAGGCCTTTGGATACATTTACTGCAGAAGGGAACCGGAGCATGGAATCATGGGAATCCACCTCCCAGGGCCCAACACTTTCATCCTGAGCTTGCACATGAAACAATAATGAATGAGATTTTTACCTAAAGGGGATGGGTAGGAACATGGTGGAAAGGAGGGGATGGGAAGTAGGGATGAGCAGGGAGGAACACTTTTATTCTTTTGGTGTAGTTTTGCCTCTTTTAGAAGCATAGCAATGTTTCACATATTCCAAAAATAGATATAGAAAAGTGAGGAAGTGGGTGAAAAAATAAATACATTAAAATAAACTAGGCTTGGGGGGGACCCAAAATGGAACATAAATAGAAACAAAGGAACCAAAGCATATTACAAATGAATAACATAACCACGCTAATGGGCATGAGGAAGAAAATAGCTAATCTGAGTAACTTTGGGAAACAGTTATTTTGACTGGATACTATAAGACAAAAAGCAAAAATGACTGTATGCAAATATTGTACTTTTTTATTTTTATTTTTTAAATAGAGATGGAGTCTCCCTATGTTGCCCAGGCTAATCTCAAACTCCTGTGCTCAAGTGGTCCTCCCACCTCAGCCTCCCAAAGTGCTCGGATTACAGGCATGAGCCACCATGCCCAGCCAAATTTTGTAATTTAGTTAGTGATTTTTTTTTTAACACAGGGGTATGGTTAGGAATTCTGAGACTACTTTATGTGTATATGAGGATTGAGCAAATGAGTAAAATAGAGACAATGAGAGCCAAGTTTCTCACTGTCTGACAAAGGCATTACAAATCTGGAAAGGAGGTAGGGCTAGAATAATCCTAAGACCTTGGACTGGAATCAGAGATGTCAGTATGAACCCAAGGTACATTCTGCAAAACAACCTGCCTATGTCCTTCAAAAAAGGCCAATGTCATAAAAGATGAAGAAAGGACAGATTAAGGGAGACTGAAGAGATGAGACAGGTAAATGCAAAGCAGAATCTGGACTGGATCCAGGAACAGAAAAAAAGTTGCCTTTTGCTGTAAAGAGCATTATTGGGACTATTGGCACATTTTGAAAAGGTTTTGTGTTTGTTTTGTTTTTGTTTTTTGAGCCAGAGTTTCACTCTTGTCACCCAGGCTGGAGAGCAATGGCATGATCTCAGCTCACTGCAATCTCTCTGCTTCCCGGGTTCAAGCGATTCTCCTGTCTCAGCCTCCCAAGCAGCTGGGATCACAGGCACCCACCACCACACCCAGCTAATTTTTGCATTTTTAGTAGAGATGGGATTTCACCATGTTGGCCAGGCTGGTCTCCAACTCCTGACCTCAAGTGATCCACCCGCCTCAGCCTCCCAAGGTGTTGGGATTACAGGCACAAGCCACTGCACCCGGCCTGAAAAGGTTTAAAGATTAGATAATTGTGCTGTATCAATGTTAATTTCTTGACTGATTATTATATTGTGGTTATATAAGGCAATGTCCTGTTTTCTCTGTTTTTCTTTATCAAAAACACACTAGTATTTAGGGACATTTATTGTTTCTGTTTGTTTGTTTGTTTTTTGAGACAGAGTCTCATTCTGTTGCCCAGACTGGAGTACAGAGGTGTGATCTCGGCTTACTGCATCCTCCACCTCCCAGGTTCAAGCAATCCCCCCACCTCAGCCTCCTGAGTAGCTGGGACCACAGGTGTGTGCCACCACACCTGGCTAATTTTTTGTATTTTTGGTAGAGATGGGATTTTGCCATGTTGCCCAGGCTGGTCTCGAACTCCTTGGTTCAAGTGATCATCCTGCCTTGACCTCCCAAAGTGCTGCAATTACAGGCCTAAGCCACCTTGCCAGGCTGACATTTATTGGGGAACCTGCCCCGATATTCATGTAGGTTCTTTTCTATTTTCCTTAAGTGTCGGCCAGCTTGAGAAATAAAGGGATAGAGTACGAAAGAGAGAAATTTTAAAGCTGGGCATCCGGGGGAGACATCACATGTTGGTAGGTTCCGTGATGCCCCACAAGCCATAAAACCAGCAAGTTTTTATTAGGGAATTTCAAAAGGGGAGGGAGTATACGAATAGGATGTGGGTCACAGACATCAAGTACTTTACAAGGTAATAGAATATCACAAGGCAAGTGGAGGCAGGGCGAGATCACAGGACCACAGGACTGAGGCAAAATTAAAATTGCTAATGAAGTTTCGGGCACCATAGTCATTGATAACATCTTATCAGGAGACAGGGTTTTGAGAGCAACCGGTCTGACCAAAATTATTATGTGGGAATTTCCTCTTCCTAATAAGCCTGGGAGTGCTATGGGAGACTGGGGTCTATTTCACCCCTGCAGTCTCGACCATAAAAGACAGGCGCACTTGGGGGGGCCATTCATAGGCCTATACCTCCAGGCGCATATTCTGTTTCTCAGGGATGTTCCTTGCTGAGAAAAAGAATTCAGCCATATTTCTCCCATTTGCTTTTGAAAGAAGAGAAATATGGCTCTGTTCCATCCAGCTCACCGGCAGTCAGAGTTTAAGGTTATCTCTCTTATTCCCTGAACAATTGCTGTTATCCTGTTCTTTTTTCAAGGTGCCCAGATTTCATATTGCTCAAACACACATGCTGTACAATTTGTGCAGTTAGTGCAATTATCACATGGTCCTGAGGTGACATACATCCTCCTCAGCTGACAGGATTAAGAGATTAAAGTAAAGACAGGCATAGGAAATCACAAGGGTATTGATTGGGGAAGTGATAAGTGTCCATGAAATCTTTACAATTTATGTTTAGAGATTGCAGTAAAGACAGGCATAAGAAATTATAAAAGTATTAATTTGGGGAACTAATAAATGTCCACGAAATCTTCACAATTCACGTTCTTCTGCCATGGCTTCAGCCAATCCCTCCATTTGTGGTCCCTGACTTCCCACAACAGACATTTATATTTAAATGATTCAGAAAAAAATATGTATATATATATATATATATATATGCACACATATATGTACATATATATTATAGATATGTAAAGAAAATGGGATAAAATAATCACATTTGGAGAATCTGGATGAATGGTATATGAGAGTTCTTTGTACTATTTTTGCAACTTTTTCTGTAAGTTTGAAATTATTTCCAAATAAAGCAATAAAATAAATGCAGAGTATTGGGCCTCATCCTTGACTTACTGGATCAGAAGCTCCAGGTCTACAGTCCAGGAGTATGCATGAAAGGCATTACTTACTGCATCAAAAATTTTTGTAAAGATTATTTTATTTTTTATTATTATTATTTTTACATTTTTTGTAGAGATAGGATCTTGCTAGGTTGCCCAGGCTGGTCTCCAATTCCTGGGCTCACGCTATCCTCCTGCCCTGGGCTCTCAAACAGCTGGAATTATAGGCCTGAGCCACTGTGCTCTGCCTAAACATTTTATTTTTAAAAATTTCTGTGGACATGTCTAGAGAGAAGCATCAAAAAATTATTCAGAAGGGCTTTGATCATCATGAAAATTCTTAACTTCCAGGGGTCCTGTCATACATAGTTTCCCACATATTTGAGAGAAATCTTAAAGATGTACATAGCTACTGTATTAGTCTGCTCAGGTTGCCATAATAAAATACCATAGACTAGATGACTTAAACAATAGAAATTTATTTTCTCCAGTTCTGGAGGCTGGAAAGTCCAAGATTGAGGTTCCAGAAAGGTTTGGTTTCTGGTGAAGTCTCTCTTTCTGTCTTGCTGATGGCTGCCTTCATGCTGTGTCGTCACATGGCGGAGAATCTCTTGGGTCTCTTACACTTGTCTCCAATCAGGATTCCACCTTCTGACATCATTAACTTTAATCATCTTCTTATAGGCCGTATCTCCCATGCAGTCATGTAGGGTGTTAGGTCTTCAACATACAAATTTTGAGGGAACACAATTCAGTCCACAGCAGCTACTGTATAACACTGATGAAGTCTAGACATGATTGTGGCTTTAGTTAGGGCTACACAGCAGATTACGTGTCCTCTCTTCTCCACACTGAATCTAGGCCTTGGGTCACATTTCTGCCATCTATGGCCTTCCGATCTGAGCCTTGATCTTGGTCCTTTGTTAATTCTTCCACTTTCACGGCCACTCAGGCCTGACCTTGCGCCTGGTTCTCTGTTCAGTTTTCTTTCTTTTTTTTTTTGAGATAGAGTTCCACTCTGTCGCCCAGGCTGGAGTGCAGTGGTGTGATCTCGGCTCACTGCAACCTCCCCCTCCCGGTTTCAAGTGATTCTTATGCCTCAGCCTCCTGAGTACCTAGGATTATAGGCATGTGCCACCACGCCTAGCTAATTTTTGTATTTTTAATAGAGATGGGGTTTCACAATGTTGGCCAGGCTGATCTCGAACTCCTGACCTCAAGTGATCTGCCTCAGCCTCCCAAAGTGTTGGGATTACAGGCGTGAGCCACTGTGCCCGGCCTGTTCAGTTTTCTCTTTATGCCTACTTCTGTTAATGCTTCCGCCCCTAATGCCCCACTTGTTGGGGTGTCTAACTCTGTTAACTATTTCATCATCAACTCATTTCTAGCATGAAAACCAAACCTGACTTCTTTTTATTTTTCCTCCATCAATGCCTCTTCTGATATGTGAATTAAATCCAGGTTTCTTAACACCATTAGCTTTCCCACTCTGATTTATACATTAAACCTAGAGCTCAGTTATAGATTTTAGCATTAATGTTCCCATTTTTTGACAATGAATCTGGCTGGCTGTTAAATTTTTTTTTTTTAGGGGTCTTGCTCTGTCACCCAGGCTGAAGTGCAGTAGCACAATCATAGCCCACTGCAGCCTTGAACTCCTGGGCTCAAGCAATTCTCCTTCCTCAGCTTCTGGAGTAGCTGAGATTACAGGCATGTACCACTGCACCCAGCTAATTATTCTTTTATTTGTAGAGATGGGTTCTTGCTATGTTGCCCAGGTTGGTCTTGAACTCCTGGGCTCAGGTGATCCTCCTGCTTCAGCCTCCCAAAGTGCTGGGATTACAGGTGTGAGCCACTGCACCCAGCCCTGTTAAGTCTTTAATCATCAACGACCCTCAGATTTTTTGTTTTGTTTTGTTTTGTTTTGTTTTTTGAGACGGAGTCTCGCTCTGTCACCAGATGGGAGTGCAGTGGCACGATCTCGGCTCACTGCAACCTCTGCCTCCCAGATTCAAGCAATTCTCCTGCCTCAGCCTCCCGAGTAGCTGGGACTACAGGAGCACACCACCATGCCCAGCTAATTTTTATGTTTTTAGTAGAAACGGGATTTCAGCGTGTTGGCCAGGATGGTCCCGATCTCTTGACCTTGTCATCCGCCCACCTTGGCCTTCCAAAGTATTGGGATTACAGGCATGAGCCACCGCACTCAGCCGACCCTCGGTTTTAACCTCAAACCTGTTAATTATTCCACCATCAATGTGTCTATATTGTAGATCTTAAACCTGGGCCTCTGTTAACATTTTTTTTAACCACCAGTGCTACTGGGGCTTTGATCCAGGGCTCAGGATCTCTGTTGAGATTCCATCAATTTCCTTTGAAATTTGAACTTTGACTTTGAATTTCCTTTAACTTTGAACTCAAGCCCTTGAGGCAATTCTGACATAACAGCCTGGACCCCTCATCCTATGTGAATTTAAATCTGATTCAAACCATTGATCGTTTTCTCTTGTTAATACCCTATGCTTCAGTCAAATCTTCCACCCCCATTGGCCCTCTGGTTTGACTTAAACATTGGGCATTGTGGTAGACAGATTAATAGTCCCCCAAAGATATCCCTCTCCCAACCCCTAGAACCTGTGAATATGTTACCTTACATGGCAAAAGGAACTTTGCAGATGTGATTAAGAATTTTAAGATGAGATTTTCCTGGATTATCTAGATGGGCCCAATGTAATCAAGGGTCCTTATAAGAGGGAGGGAACACTTTGGGAGGCTGAGTTGGGAGGATTGCTTGAGGCCAGGAGTTGGAGTCCAGCCTGGGCAACCCAGCAAGACCCTGTCTCTACCAAAAGTTAAAAAATGGCCAGGCGTGGTGGTTCACGCCTGGAATCCCAGCACTTTGGGAGGCTGAGGCGGGCGGGTCACGAGGTCAGGAGATCAAGACCATCCTGGCTAACATGGTGAAACCCCATCTCTACTAAAAATACAAAAAATTAGCCGGGCATTGAGGCAGGCGCCTGTAGTCCCAGCTACTCGGGAGGCTGAGGCAGGAGAATGGCGCGAACCCAGGAGGCAGAGCTTAGAGCTGAGATTGTGCCACTGCACTCCAGCCTGGGCAACAGAGCGAGACTCTGTCTAAAAAAAAAAAGAAAAGTTAAAAAATTAGCTGGGCGTGGTGACACGTGCCTGTAGTCCTAGCTACTCCAGAGGCGGAGGTGAGAGGATCTCTTGAGCCCCGAAGTTAAAGGTTACAGTGTCTGATCACACCACAGCACTCCAGCCTGGGTGACAGAGCAAAATCCTGTCTGTCTCTATCTCTCTCTCTGTCTCTCTCTGTCTGTCTGTCTGTCTCTCTCTCTCTCTCTCTCTCTCTCTCTATATATATATATATATATAAAACAGGGAAGGAGAAGGGTTTGAGTTAGAGAAGGAGATGTGATGATGGAAGCAGGTTACCGTCAGAGAGCGATGTGAAGATGCTACACTGTCAGCTTTGAAGATGGAGAGGAAGGGACCACGAGACAAGGAATACAGGTGGCTTCTAGCAGAAGCTAGATAAAGCAAATAAATGGAGTTTCTCCTAGAGCCTCTGTAGGGAGTGCCCAGTGAAACCCATATCATATTTCTGACCTGTAGGACTGTAAGATAATAAATTTGTGCTGTTTTGAGCAAGTAAGTCTGTGATGATTTTCTATAGCAGCAATAGGAAATGAATAGAGGCATCTTTGAAATATTCCACCATTGATGCCCATCTGGTCTATACTCAAACCATGTCCTTCTTAACTCTTCCACCATCCCTATCCCTCTGACCTCACCTCAAACCCCAGCTGTTGTTAGCAATTCCACCATCAGAGTCTCTTATCTGTGCTCTCCAACCTGGGCTTCTATTAACTCTTCCAACCTAAATCAACTCTTAATTTTACCTTGAACTGGGGAATCTGTTATCCATTCCACTATTAACGGGTTTGGATCTAGAGAGAGAATTCAGGCCTTTGAGGGTGGAAAATTAATAATCCTGGGTCTATGTATTAAGCTTGAGGTTCTGTTCACTTTTCCATCACCAGGGCAATTTACATGTGAATCTTTTTGCATGTCTGTTAACTGTTTCCCCATTACTGCCCCTCAGTTCTTGCTCACTGCAACCTCCGCCTCCCAGGTTCTAGTGATTCTCATGCCTCAGCCACCCAAGCAGCTGGAATTACAGGCATGCACCACCACGTCTTGGTAATTTTTGTATTTTTAGTAGAGACAGGGTTTCGCCATGTTGGCCATGCTGAGTCCTGGCTTCAAGTGATCTGCCCGCCTCGACCTCCCAAAATGCTGGGATTACAGGAGTGAGCCACTATGCTCTGCATCCCTCAGATCTTTACACTGACTGCAGGCCTCAGTTGAGTCCTCTCCGTCTATGATCCTTTGGTATGTACAGAAAATCAAAGCTGTACTAACTTTTTAGCTACTTGTGCCCCTTCTCCTATATCCACCAACCCCAGTCCTCAGTTAACATTTATTTTTATAGAGATGGAGTCTCACTATGTTGCCCAGGCTGGTCTTGATCTCCTGGGCTCACACGATCCTCCCGCCTCAGCTTCCCAAAGTCCTGGGATACAGGTGTCAGCCACTGTGCCCGGCCCTCAGTTAACATTTTTATCATGAATGCCATTTGGTTTGACTTTGAAGTCAGACCTTGATTAATTCTTCCACCATCATTACCCCTTTGGTATAGGCTGTGAATTCTGGGCCTCTGTTAACCACATCACCTTTAATGGATCTCTAGTCTTGGCTCAGACTTGGGACTAAGTTAACCTTCTATTTAAGGCCTCTCTGAAATAACTTTGGAATTGGGTTACTATTGCACCACCAGTGCCCCTCTGATTTGATCTTCAAGCAGGGTGTTTGTTAATGTTTTCTCCATCCATACACCCTGATAGAGGTCTTGAATCCTAGGACTTTCTTAACTATTGCAACCATCAGAGTTCCTGTTTTGTATAGAACATGAACCTTTGTTAACTCTGCAATCCTGTTCCAGGCTGACTTCCAATCCAGCCCTTGGTTAAGTCTTCTAAAACCAATGTCCCTTAGGTTTTACCTCGAACCTCTGACTCTTTGAACTCTTTCAGTTTTGATACGGGCTGCAAAAGGCCACATAAGCCTACTTGAACGAAGGCAGGCAGAAGGCCAGGCTGTAAATGACAGGTGAAGGTGGGCCCTTCCGTATTCAAAGGAGCCAATGGAGGACCGGTGGGCAGTGAGTGACAGATGGGGGCGGGTCCTGACGCCAAGGAGGAACAATAGGAAGGCGGCAGGGCGCCGAGGCCAGGTGGGGAGAGGTGCGCGGGTATGTGTGAGCACCCTGAAAGGCTGCATGATGTCAAAGGTCTCTTCCCTTTCTCCAGACGTGTTAGGAATTCTCTTCTGCAGAGGAATCTCCCGGGGGGTGCTCTGTCCGGCCTTCCCACTTTCCCCGCTTCCCACCCTGACATGTCGCCACGCCTTTGCTCAGGCCGTGCCTCTTCTGGTGGCCGGGAACGCCCACTCACCCGGACAGTCGCGGCCCTTCCAAGCCTCACACTGCTTTCGTAGGATCAATTCCGAATACCCAGACTCGGAGATATCACGAGGACTCCCCCGGGCCCCCAAACGCACCTCTCTTCTGGCTGGAATGGGAGCCTCCAGAAGCAGTGCGAGACCACGGCCAGCGACAGAGGTCCTGGCGCTGGCGGAATGACGCCATTTTTGTTACTGGTAGAGCTCGGCTTCGCGGCTGTTTCGGAGCCCGCGAAAGATAAGCTCCCTCGTCACCCTGACATCTCTCCGGGAGGACTGGAAGGGAAATGGCCTTTCGGGGGATGTTGAACGCATTTGGGCAGGCGGGGAGCCAAGCCCGGCTTGAGAGCAGAGCCGGGGTGAAGGGCCTGGCTGAGTGCGGTGTGTCTATGTGATCAGTGACGGATGGAGACAAGTGGAGGGCCTAAGGAGGGGATTGAGTGACGTGGAGAACAGTGATAGGGGAGTCTGTGGGACCAGGGGTAACAGTATGTGGGTTACACAAATGGGAGTTTGTGGGGTGATGGGGGACCTGTGCGGTGTTTGATGATGCCTGTAAGGGTGAGTGATGGGGCTTCTATGGGATGGGTGAAGGGAGTCTGGGGTGAGTGATGGGTGGTCTGTAGGGTGAGGGATGCTGGTCCGTGGGGTGAATGGATAGGGGGATCTGGGGTGAGGGATGAGGGTCTATGGGGACAAGAATGGGAGTGTGTGGGGTCAGTGTTGACATTCTGTGGGGTCCATGATGGGTGGCTCTTTCAGATCAATCATATGTGCATGAATAAACAAAAATCTCTGCCCCTGTGGTGTCCACATTCCGATGGGGGAGTCCGACTCGGTGGTTTGATTTGTATTTCCCTCATGACCAATAAGTTTGAGCACATTTTCTTATATGGATTCATCACTTGGAGATCTTCTTTTGTGAGGGGCTTGTCTTTTGTTCATTTTTCTGTTGGACTCTCTGCCCTTTTCTTAATGATGTGTAGGATTTTTTTTTTTTTTTTTTTTGAGACGAAGTCTCACTCTGTCACCCAGGCTGGAGTGCAGTGGAGAAATCATGGTTCACTGCAACCTCCGCCTCCTGGGTTCTAGCAATTATCCTACCTCAGCCTCCCGAGTAGCTGGAGTTACAGGTGCCCGCCACCACACCTGGCTAATTTTTTTGTATTTGTAGTAGAGACAGGGTTTTGCCATGTTGGCCAGGCTGGTCCCGAAATCTTGACTTCAGGTGATACACCCACCTCGGCCTCCCAAAGTGTTGGGATTACAGGCGTGAGCCACTGTGCCTGGCCAGGAATTGTTTTTATATATTCTGATATCACTCCTTTAGTAGTGGTATGTGTTTTGCAAGTATCTCCTTCCAGCTTTTGGCTTCTCTTTTCATTTTATGGCTTTAAATATGAAGATTTTCAGTTAATTTCGAACTGTAAAGCACATTCTTTGGTTAAAAAGCAGACAATATCGGCCGGGCGTGGTGGCTCACACCTATAATCCCAGCCCTTTGGGAGGCCAAGGCGGTCGGATCACGAGGTCAGGAAATTGAGACCATCCTGGCTAACATGGTGAAACCCCGTCTCTACTAAAAATACAAAAAAATTAACTGGGCGTGGTGGCGGGCGCCTGTAGTCCCAACTACTGGGGAGGCTGAGGCAGGAGAATGGCGTGAACCAGGGAGGCGGAGCTTGCAGTGAGCCGAGATCACGCCACTGCACTCCAGCTTGGGCGACAGAGCAAGACTCCATCTCAAAAACAAACAAACAAACAAACAAAAAAAACAGACAAAGTCCTGGAATTTAGGAGGATAACTAATTTTTTAGGGCATCCAGAAGCAAAGGGTGTTGCCTGAAAATCTTAGTGCCAGGACAGCTTGGGAGGAGTTCTTTACTTTTTGTTCTTCTACCACCTCACTCTAAATCACTGGCAGTGTGATCTTAGACAACTCATGAAACCTCTCTAGGCATCAGTTTCCCACTGCGAAATGAGGATAATAGCAGGGCCTACCCTGTGAGGCTTGGGATGAGAAGTGAGTTAATACCTGAATGTTACCTATTCGCCATAGTTTTGTAGCACTGATTTTGTATATATTTCATGGATCTTCCTCGAACTCAAGGTTACTGCTGCTCACCAAAATCTGGTGAAGGAAATTAAATACCAAGGAATAAGCTTTTGTCAGCTAGGGTTGCTTTGGAAGGTCACAAACCATTGTAATATCTAAGAAGGTTTTTTTTTGTTTTTGTTTTGTTTTGTTTTTGTTTTGCCTCCAAGAACTAATTTTTGTCCCCTTGGGGGCAGTATCACCCCCAGTGAGAATGTGTGATCTACATGGTATTTTTTCTTTTGTTTTCTTTTCTTTTCCTTTTTTTCTTTCTTTGACAGGGTCTCACTCTGTTGCCCAGGTTGGAGTGCAATGGTGCGATCTCAGCACACTGCAACCTCCACCTCCCGGGTTCAAGTGACTCTCCTGCTCCAGCCTGCCAAGTAGCCGGGACTACAGGTGTGCACCACTATGCCCAGTTAATTTTGTTTATTTTTTGTAGAAACGAGGTCTCACTATGTTGCTCAGGCGGGCCTCAAACTCCTGGACTCAAGCAATCCTCCTGCCTTGGCCTCCCAAAGTACTGGGATGACAGGTGTGAGCCACCACCCCTGGCCTGTTATTCTGTTATTAAACAATTAGGAACACATTCTTGTGTTCTGCCTCTTCTTCATTTTACAGTGATGTTTCCATGCCATTAACTTAATTTCCATAGTACAACTTAGTTTATTTCTATGGTAATACTTAAATATAAACCTTTCTTATGGAAATTTTCAAGCATCCACAAAAATAGAGGGAATTGTATAATGGACCCCCATTATGCCCACCACCCAGTCTCATCAGTCATCAACTCATGGCCCATCTTGTTTTATCTAGACCAGGGGCTGTAAAACTGGGCAGTGGGCCAAATCTGACATGCTGCTTTTTAAAGAAAATACAGCCATGAGCTAAGAAATGGTTTTTTCACACTTTTTATCCTTGGAAAAAAATCAAATGGAGAATATTTTGTGACCCATGAAAATGATATAAAATTCAAATGTCAGTGCCCAAAAATGATGTTTAATTGGAACACAGCCAGTGAGCACCTTTAGTTTATGTGTTGTCTAGGGCTACTTTCAACCTGCAATGGCAGGGCTGAGTAGTTACAGCAGAGACCACAGAACCCACAAAATCGAAAACATTTACCATATGACCCTTTTACAGAAAAAGTTTGCCAAGTCCTCATCTAGGCCACCCCCTCACTTCTTCCTCCTGGAATGCCCTTCCTCCCTTCCTTCCTTCCTTCCTTCCTTCCTCCCTCTCTTTTCTTTTCCTTCCTTCCTTCCTTCCTTCCTTCCTTCCTTCCTTCCTTCCTTCCTTCTTTCCTTCCTTCCTTCTTCCTCCCTCCCTTCCTTCCTGCCTTCCGTTATGCCTTCCTTCCTGCCTTTCTTGCCTTTCTTTCCTCTTTCCTCACTCGCTCGTTGCCCAGGCTGAAGTGCAGTGGCTCAATCTCGGCTCACTGCAAACGCCACCTCCTGGGTTTAAGTGATTCTCATGTCTCAGTCTCCCTAGTAGCTGGGATTACAGGTGCCCACCACTATGCCTGGCTAATTTTTGTATTTTTAGTAGAGGGGAATTTTGCCATGTTGGCCAGGTTGGTCTCGAACTCCTGGGCTCAAGCCATCTGCCCGCCTCAGCCTCCCAAAGTGCTGGAATTACAGGTGTGCACCACCATGCCAGGCTAATTTTTTGTAGAGATGAGTCTCCCTGTGTTGCCCAGGCTGGTCTCGAACTCCTGGGCTCAAGCAATTTGCCCACCTCCGCCTCCCAACATGCTGGGATTACAAGCATGCACCACCACGCCTGGCTGATTTTTGTATTTTTTTAGTAGAGGTGAGGTTTGCCATGTTGCCCAGGCTGGTCTCCAATTCCTGAGCTCAGGCAATCCACCCACCTTGGCCTTCCAAAGTGCCGGCCCACAGCGCCCGGCCTGTATGCAGTTCAATGACTTTTTACATGTGTAGTCTTTATTATTTTGAAACAAATCCCAGACATATCTTTTCATCCATACATGCTTCATTATGTAAAAGATAAGGCCTTAAAGGTTGATGCTGTTACCCTAAGGTAAAATAATTAACAATAATATCTTCAGATAATCAATGGTTAAATTCCTTAATGTTACCAAATATCTAGTCAGGGTTCAAACTTTCATGATTATCTCAAAAATTTCTTTTGTCTATTCAAGTAAAGACCCAGACAAGACCATACTTTACATTTGCTGGTGGTGTTTCCTGAGCCTCTTTTAATCATCTGGAGTGTTGCTTTTAAGGGCTGCCTGCCTTTCCAGCAGTCTTTAGTGCTGGGCATTTATGTTATTTTCAATAATATGGTGTTAAAGACAAAACTGTGTTGAAGGTTTCTGTGGTTAAATATCTGCACGTTTCCATGATTATTACCTTAGGACGAAGTTCCAGAAATGGAATTACCGAGTCGGATGAGAAACACAAGTCATCAATGAATTAACAAGCAACACATTGTCACATCCAGCTATGGAAGAGTGGTTAACTCAGCTTGATCTCCGAAGACTCTTCTGCACCCCACCCCGCCCCCAACTGCTTTCCAAAGAGAAACAGAAAATGATTGAGTCCCAGGTAAGTTATTTGTTTGCCACTTGGTTTTCCCACAACAAAATGAGAAAGGGCAATTAGTTGAAAATAAGGATTAGAGAAATTTAGAGAGAATAGATGATCAACAGGCAAAATTGCTGTGAAGATACACAGATCACCTGGCCTTACTTCATAGAAACTTAGCCAAACATTTTGACTGTAAGCAAAACATTTTGACTGGCAGCTTCAGTGAAAAGGGTAACATAATATGATCAATTATGTGATTTGCATTCTCCACAAAAAGAAATCAGTCCAGCTCCTTAGCAAGTCAAGATTTCTGGGACTTTAACCTAAGGAATTTTATTACTGAGTTTTCCTGAAGGTCAGTGGTTTTCAGTTCAGGGTGGTATTGTCAGTAGTTGTTCTAAAGAGACTGTTTTTAGTTAAAGTTCTCTGGCAGGGGCTTGGAGAGTGGGATAGCTTCCTTGTTTTCCATGGCTCCTTTGCTGTCATCTCAGAGTTTGTGGGGTCTCAACCCAACTCAAGGAAGTTCCTTCTCTGCTCTTCCAATTTTCGTCTGTTTTTTTTTTTCCTCCCTGGAAAGGTAATCTATACATGGGGCAAAGAATGTAAACAATATAGTTTTAAAAAAAAAGGAAGTGAAATATCTCCAATCTCACTTCTTCCTCCTTCCCCGACATAACTAGGATTATCTGGTTTGAGGAGGATCTCTTTTCTTTATGCATTTATAACTCCATCTATGTGTGTAGATGGATGTGTAAATGTGTGAAAGTGATCTCATTATTGTCACGTATTTTTTCTTTACCACACACAAAAAATACACACACTGTTTCTATTCTGTTCTGCTACTTTCTTTCTTGCCTAATATAAAATATATACGAAAGTAGAGATTTTAGTGAACCCTTTTGTAATTACCCATCTGCAAATATTATCAACTGATAGCCAAGCTTGTTTTATCTATCTTTTATCCCCACCTACTCCTATCGTCATCATCATCATGATCTAGCCAATCCCTTGTTAATATTTTGTTTAGGGTTTATACTACTATGTTCATAAGACACAAGGGCCTGTAATTGTACTTTCTTGTATTGTTTCTGTCACATTTTGGCATCATGTTACGTTGGCCTCATGTTGGAAAGTATTCTCTTTATATTCTCTGGGAAAATTTGGGTAATATTGGTATTATTTCCTTCTTAAATTTTTTTTTTTTTTTGAGATGGAGTTTCACTCTTGTCGCCCAGGCTGGAGTGCAATGGCACGATATCTGCTCATTGCAACCTCCGCCTCCCAGGTTCAAGCGATTCTCCTGCTTCAGTCTCCCAAGTAGCTGGGATTACAGGTGCCCACCACCACGCCCAGCTAACTTTTGTATTTTTAGTAGAGATGGGGTTTCACCATGTTGGGCAGGCTGGTCTCGAATTCCTGGCTTCAGGTGATCCACCCACCTCGGCCTCCCAAAGTGTTGGGATTACAGGCATGAGCCACCTCGCCCGGCCTATTTCCTTCTTAAATGTTTGGAAGAGCTCCCCAGTGAAGCCATCAGGGTATGGAGTTTTCTTTGTGGGAAGGTTTTAAATTATATATTCAATTTACTTAAAAGATATACTACCATTCAGATTTTTTATTTCTTTTTATGTCTGGTTTGGTAAATTGTAATTTTCAAGTAATTTGTCCAGGTCCTCTAGGCAGGATTCAGCAAACTTTTTCTGTAGAGGGACAGATCAAAGTATCTGAGGCTTTGTGGGCCATACGGCCCCTGTTGCAGCTATTCAAATCTGCTGTTTTAGGTAGAAAGCAGCTATCGACGATATGTAAACCAATGAGCCTGGCTGTGATTCAATAACACTTTATTTATGGATGCTGAAAGTTGGATTTCATATAATTTTCATGTGTCATAAAATATTATTCTTCTTTTGACTTCTTTTTCAATCATTAAAAATAAAAACCAGACCAGATACAGCTAGCTGTTCACACCCATAGTCCCAGCACTTTGGGAGGCCAAGGTGGGTGGATTGCTTGAGCTTAGGAGTTCTAGACCAGCCTGGGCAACATGGTGAAACCCCATCTCTACAAAAAAATACAAAAATTAGCCGGGCATGGTGGCATGCACCTGTGGTCCCAGCTACTCAGGAGGCTGATGTAGGAGAATCACTTGAGCCCGGGAGGAGGAGGTTGCAGTGAATCAACACTGTTCCACTGTACTCCAGCTTGGGTGACAGAGCAAGACTGTCTCAAAAGAAAACGTGTAAAACCAGTTTAGCTTGTGGGCAGTTGAAAAACACATGATGGGCTAAATTTGGCCTGCAGGCTATAGTTTGCTGTGTCCTGATCTACATTGTCTACTGATCTACATTGTCAAATTAATGTCCATTAAATGTCCATTTAATGTTTGCAGGATACCAGAACCTTGTTCATGGGCTGTAAAAAAGTTATTTCTAGTTTTTCCTTTATATACAATAGTAATAATAATAAGAAGAATCATAGCTACTATTTACCCAGTGCTTATCATGTGCCAGGCACTGCTATTATAAAATATCATGGAATTAACTTATTTGATTCACCCAGGAACCCTCTGTGCTAGGTACTATTGTTATTCCCATTTTTCAGATGAAGAAAATGAGGCACAGAGATCACACAGCTAGTACATGACCTAACCAGACCTCTCAAGCAGTGAAGTCACAAATAAAACAGCCATAGAAAGACATCTTTTTATATTTGTGAAGTATTTGTGTAGGCCGCATTCTTAGACATGAGTGTGCTAGGTCAGAGGCACACATGCTTATAAATTTAAAGAGTATTTTTCAAATCGTATATATATATTTTTTTGAGACAGAGTCTCACTCTGTCCCCCAGGTTGGAGTGCAGAGGCATGATCTCAGCTCACTGTAACCTCCGCCTCCCAGATTCAAGCGATTCTCATGCCTCAGCCTCCCGAGTAGCAGGGATTACACGTGCCTGCCACCATGCCCGGCTAATTTTTGTATTTTCAGTAGAGACTGGGTTTCACCATGTTGGGCAGGCTGGTCTCGAACTCCTGACCTCAGGTGATCTGCTCACCTTGGCCTCCCAAAGTGCTGGGATTACAGGCATGAGCCACCCTGCCCAGCCCAAATTGTATTTCAATACTGTGTAATCAGCTGAACATGTGGCCACAAATTGTTTACAAGAAAGCCCACGTGTTTCCCAAGGTTCCCCCTTCCTCCTGCCACCATTAGCCATCATCTGTATTTTTCATTCTTGTTGGTTTTATGATTAAGCATTATATCTCATTTTCATTTGCTTTTCTATAGAGATTAAATAAGCTTCAGCATCTTTTCACATATTTATTTTCCATATTGTATTTCTCTGTGAATCCCTCTTTCCTTGTCTTTGCTTATGGTTTCCCAGGAGCTTTTTGTATATGAGTGATTTTGAAGTGCACATTGCAAACTTTTTTTTTTTTTTTTTTTGGCCAGGTAGTGATTTTTCTCTCAACCTTTTTTTCTGTCTCCCTTCACTAGAATATAAACTCCTTCAGGGAAGATATTTTTGCCAGTTTTTTTTTCCTGCTGTATCCCCAGTTCCTAGAATAGTGCTTGGTATTCACTAGGTACTCAATAACTGCTTGCTGAGTGAATGAATGTTTATTTTCACTTAACAGTATATCTTAGATACTCTGGCATATCAATTAATATAGATCTTCCTTGTGGCCTGCCTGCCTGCCTGCCTTCCTGCCTTCCTTCCCTTCCTTCCTTCCTACCTTCCTTCCTTCCTTCCTTCCTTCCTTCCTTCCTTCCTTCCTCTCTTTTTGAGACAGGGTTTCACTCCAGTTGCCCAGGCTAGAGTGCAGTGGCACTATCTTGCCTCACTGCAGCCTTGACCTCCCAGGCTCAGGTAATCCTCTCACCTCAGCCTCCCTAGTAGCTAGGACTATAGGTGTGTGCCACCACACCCGGCTAATTTTTCGTAGAGACAGGGTTTTGCCGTGTTGCCCAGGCTGGTTGTTTGTTTGTTTTTGAGACAGAGTCTCAGTCTGTCGCCCAGGCTTGAGTGCAGTGGCACAATCTCGGCTCACTGCATCCTCCGCCTCCTGGGTTCAAGCAATTCTCCTGCCTCAGCCTCCTGAGTAGCTGGGACTACAGGCATGCACCACCATGCTCGGCTAATTTTTGTATTTTGAGTAGAGACGGGGTTTCGCCATGTTGGCCAGGCTGGTCTCGAAATCCTGACCTCAAGTGATCCACCTGCCCCCGCCTTCACAAGGGCTGGGATTACAGGTGTGAGCCACCACATCTGGCCCCTTCTTTGTTGCTTTTTATAATTGCATATAGTATTCCCTTATGGAGATTGTAGCATTATTTATTCATCCAAACTCCCATGAGGTGGTTTCCATTCTTTTGCTATTATAAATAGTACTGTAGAGCAGTGTCTTCACACATGTCATTTGCTCACATATGTGAATGTTTATGTAGAATAACTTCTAGAAACCAAATTGCGAGTCAGAGGATGTGTACATTATAAATTTTGATAGATGGGGACTGTTGTGGGGTGGGGGGAGGGGGGAGGGACAGCATTAGGAGATATACCTAATGCTAAATGACGAGTTAATCGGTGCAGCAAACCAACACGGCACATGGATACATATGTAACAAACCTGCACATTGTGCACATGTACCCTAAAACCTAAAGTATAATAATAAAATAAAATAAAAAAATAAATAAATGTTGATAGATAGTGCCAAATTAATTGCCTTTAAAATATACCGTACACCACAGACAATTTGAGTATGCCTGTTTCTTGACATCTTCACTAACTCATCCTAAGTCACTGTGACTTATCCCTAGTTATAGCATTTGACCAGTGACTTATCAAATGCCCATCTTTGATAATATGTAAGGGAAAAATGGTGTCTTGTCTTAGTTTGCATTTATCTTCATGTGAGTGAAGTTGAGCATGTTTTTACATGTTTAAAAAACATTTGCATTTTCTTTTCTGTGAAATGATGGTCATGTCCTTTGACCATCGTATTAGTCTGTTCTCATGTCACTATAAAGAAATACCCAAGACTGGGTAATTTATAAAAGAAAGAGGTTTAATTGACTCACAATTCCACAGGGGTGGGGAGGCCTCAGGAAACTTACAATCATGGTGGAAGGGGAAGCAAGGACCTTCTTCACATGGTGGCAGGAGAGAGAAGTGCCAGCAAGGGAAATGCCAGATGCTTATAATACCATTAGATCTTGTGAGAACTCACTCACTATTACGAGAACAGCATGGGGGAAACTGCCTCCATGATTCAATCACCTCCTTCACTTGACAAGTGGGGATTGCAATTCAAAATGAGATTTGGGTGGGGAAACAGAGTCAAACCATATCAACCATTTTTTTAAAAGTTATTGGTCTTTTTCGTCTTGCTTTGTAGGAGCTCTCTCTATACATGGAGGAAATTAACTCTTTGTCCATCCTATCTGTTGTGTGTATATTTTTTCCCTAGTTAGTCATATCCTTTGAGTTTGTTTGATATATTTTGCCATGTAATACATAAAGTAGTCACATTTATCAGTGTTTTCATTTGTGGCATCTGGGTTTTAGGGCATGCTTAGAAGAGTCTTCTCCACTCAAAGATTACTTTTTAAAACATCTCCTGTCTTTATTTTATAGTTTCTCTTTTTTCATTTAAATTTTTGTCATGAATTTATTTTTGTATTTAGTGTGAGGTAGGGAATCCAGTTACTTTTTTTTCTGATAGCTCTCCAGTTTTGAATAATCTGTTTTTCCATACCTGTTTAAAATGCTACCTTTATTATATATTAAATTTCCCATTTTTTATTTGTATCTATTTCTAGACTGTCTGTTCTGTTCCACTAATTATTCTTGCTGATGGCAGGATTTTACATTGTTTCTCTCATAAAGTATGCTGGGCAAAGTGCAAAGTAGGCATCCTACATGTACTGCTATGGTAAAAATGACCAGAACGAGCAGATTGTACAGGAATGCTCTGTTATAGGAACCAGTGACATTTGAGGATGTGGCTGTGGACTTCACCCAGGAAGAGTGGCAGCAGCTGAATCCTGCTCAGAAGACCCTGCATAGGGATGTGATGCTGGAGACCTATAATCACCTGGTCTCCGTGGGTAAGGACAGATTCCCTGTGTACCAATTAATCAAATCCTCCTCGTCCTTCCTTTAGAGCTGTCAATACCATGACCTTTATGATATTCCTTTAATAGAGTGTGTTCTTTTATAGTTTTGGTTTTCCATGTTTATACTTTTGTTATATCTAGAATTTATTTTTATATTATGGTGTGAGTTAAGGATCCAACTTTGCTGGGAGGCCCCTGCAAGTGCTTCTCTTCATGAATTTCTGAGCTGCCAAGGCCAAAGCCACTACAATTTTCTCTTAACAGGGTGTTCAGGTATAAAACCAGATGTAATCTTTAAGTTGGAACATGGAGAGGACCCATGGATCATAGAGAGTGAGTTGTCAAGGTGGATCTACCCAGGTAAGTGAGAATTGGGTAGATGGTCAAGAGGGCATCTTCTTCTTCCTTGACATCTCTGACATCCGTCACCTTTTTTATTCCTTAAAATTTATCAGGCCTCCTTTATAACATTCATTCTACAACAGCCACCTTCCTAGTACCTCTGTTCGTTGCCAACTGTTGTGTGTGTGTGTGTGTGTCTATTTGATTTTGCCTCTTTCTTCTTCCTTCAGACAGAGTGAAAGGCCTTGAATCTTCCCAGCAGATCATTTCTGGAGAACTTTTATTTCAAAGGGAGATACTAGAAAGAGCCCCAAAGGATAATTCATTGTACTCTGTTTTAAAAATCTAGCATATTGATAATCAGATAGATATATCAAGGAAATCAAGACAGAGTTTTGAGGCAGGTCACAGTCATCAGCCATGAAACATTGACTGATGAGACGGATTCCAAGTATAGTGCATTTGGGAAAATGTTCAATCGGTGCACAGACCTTGCTCCTTCAAGTCAAAAATTCCATAAGTTTCATTCATGTGAAAATAGCTTGAAGTCTAATTCAGACTTACTAAATTATAACAGGAGCTATGCAAGAAAGAACCCCACTAAGAGGTTTAGATGTGGGAGACCACCTAGGTATAATGCTTCCTGTTCTGTGCCTGAGAAGGAAGGCTTCATTCATACTGGAATGGAGCCCTATGGAGATAGTCAATGTGAAAAAGTTCTCAGTCATAAGCAAGCCCATGTTCAGTATAAGAAAGTTCAAGCCAGAGAGAAACCCAATGTTTGTAGTATATGTGGGAAAGGCTTTATCAAGAAGTCACAGCTCATTATACATCAAAGAATTCATACTGGAGAGAAACCATATGTATGTGGAGATTGTAGGAAAGCCTTCAGTGAGAAATCACACCTCATTGTGCATCAGAGGATTCATACTGGGGAGAAACCCTATGAATGTACTGAGTGTGGAAGATCATTCTCCCAGAAGTCACCTTTCATGGTTCATCAGAGAGTCAATACTGGAGAGAAACCCTATAAGTGTTTTGAGTGTCCAAAAGCTTTCCCCCAGAAGTCATATCTAATTATACATCAGAGAGTTCATACCAGAGAGAAGCCCTTTGAATGCAGTGAATGCGGGAAAGCCTTCTGTGAGATATCTCACCTTTTTATACACCGGATAACTCATACTGGGGAGAAGCCCTATGAATGTACTGAATGTGGGAAGACCTTCCCTCGGAAAACACAGCACATTATACATCAGATAACGCATACTGGAGAGAAGCCCTATAAGTGTGGTGAATGTGGGAAAACTTTCTGCCAACAGTCCCACCTCGTAGGACATCAAAGAATTCATACAGGAGAAAAACCTTATGTATGTACTGACTGTGGGAAGGCCTTTTTCCAGAAGTCACACCTCACTGGCCATCAAAGACTTCATACTGGAGAGAAACCCTATATGTGTACTGAATGTGGAAAATCCTTCTCTCAGAAATCACCTCTTATCATACACCAGAGAATTCATACAGGGGAGAAACCTTATCAGTGTGGCGAATGTGGCCAAACCTTCTCCCAGAAATCACCCCTCATTATTCATCAGAGAGTTCACACAGGGGAGAAACCCTACGAGTGTACTGAGTGTGGGAGGGCCTTTTCCCTGAAGTCAAATCTCATTCTACATCAGAGAGGTCATACTGGAGAGAAACCCTATGAATGTAGTGAATGTGGAAAGGCCTTCTGTGGAAAGTCTCCATTCATTATACATCAGAAAACTCATCCTAGGGAGAAAACCCCTGAATGTGCTGAGTCTGGGATGACTTTTTTCTGGAAATCACAGATGATTACATAT
This sequence comes from Nomascus leucogenys, assembly GCF_006542625.1. Lineage (NCBI taxonomy): Eukaryota > Metazoa > Chordata > Mammalia > Primates > Hylobatidae > Nomascus > Nomascus leucogenys. The sequence continues at coordinate 55,553 of NW_022097855.1, forward strand.
CAGAGAAGACACACTGGGGAGAAACCCTCCAGATGCAGTGACTGTGGGAAGGCGTTCTGCCAGCATGTATACTTTACTGGGCATCAGAATCCATATAGGAAAGACACCTTGTATATGTGCTGATTGTGGGAAGGCCTATTCCCAGAAGTCAGTCCTCATTGTGCATGGGAAAACTCACATTGAACAGAAATAGTGACAACTTCTCAACTGTTGAATAGACTCATATGTGCCTCAGTATATATGATTACCCTTCCACAGAATGATCTGGTTAGGCCCTCAGAATATTTTCAACACCACAAATATGGAATCAATTTGCTCACCCTCAAACTATCTCAGCCCCCTTCACAGAATAAATGTATCTGGAAGAATTAGCACTACTTTGGTGTTGTTTGGTCCTTAAATGCTTTATAGAATTCTCTTGTGAATTTATTTGGGCATGGTGCATTATTTGAAGGGTATCTCTTTGTCATCTTTCTCTATTTCATCCATCATATTTTTCTGTTTAGATTATATATGCATTTACGTATTTATTTATTTTGAGATGGAGTCTCACTCTGTTACCCAGGCTGGAGTGCAGTGGCGTGATCTTGGCTCACTGCAACCTCCACCTCCTAGGTTTGAGCGATTGTCCTGCCTCACCCTCTCGAGTAGCTGGGATTATAGGCATGCACCACCAGGCCCGGCTAATTTTTGTATTTTAGTAGAGATGGGGTTTCACCATGTTGGCAAGGCTGGTCTCGAACTCCTGACCTCAGGTGATCCACCCACCTCAGCTTCCCAAAGTGCTGGGATTACAGGCATGAGCCACAGCACCTGGCCTATATATTCATTTAGATTGAGATATTGATATATCAATATATAGATGTAGAAATATGGATTCTTTGTAATTTTTAAAAATCATGTATTTCCTCAAGGTTCTTAATATATTTGCATAATTTTGGGTAAAGTAGTCTCATGATTAATTTCCTTTATATCTGTGGTTATTTCTCCAACATAGTTCTCATAGAGTGTATTTGTGATTTTTCCCTCAATTAGGTAAATGAATGCTAATATTTTATTTCTTTTACTCTCCCTCACCTGTTTGCAGTTCATGTGTTTTTGCCACTTTTCTATTTTCTAATTATTCATTTATGCTTTTATTTCACTAAAATCCTTCCATCTGCTTTTAATTTTTTTCTTTTTCTAACTTCTTTAGTTTAATGTATAATTCAATTAATCTCACTCTTCTGGTTTATTATAGGTATATTTGCATTATGTATCTTAATCTGAGAACTACTTTAGACATTGTGGTCCAATCCGAGATATTCTGTTTTTCAGTAGGTAAATCTTATTGCTCAGCTCAATTTTGTTTGTCGGTATAACAAATCTATTTGGTCTTAGGACTCCCAGCATATTTCCTGTTGTGCATCCTGTTTTCATTGCTTTATTGTCTTTTGACCCTTCATCATGTGGTCCTGATTTCATTTGTACTGTTTTAGATGTATTACTTTTGTTCCAGGGTATAACAAAGAGATGGAGTCTCCCAAAAGGTTTTCAGGAAGCTAAGCATAATCCTGATATCCTTAATCTTGATAACCCATAATACCTGGAAGGTGAGAGTTTAAGCTGCAAAGAAGCATGATGGCAGGCCCGTGGCTACAGATGTTTAGAGGGCATTTTTACCTTTCCACTTAGTGCCAAGATTTTAGATGGATGATTCCCTTAGCGTTTATCTCAGTTCACTTTGTACCTCTACAACAGAATGCCTGAGATTGGTAATTTATGAAGCATAGAAGTTTATTTCCTACTATTGTGGAGGATGGGAAGTCCAAGATCAAGACACTAGCATTTGGGCTGGTGAGGGCCTTCTTGCCATGTCCTCACATGGCAGAAGGCAGAAGGGCAAGCTAATAAGCTAGTGAGCTAACTGAACACTTCATGAATCTTCTTTTAAAAGGGCATTAATCCATTAGTGAGGGAGCAGCCCTTGTGACCCAATCACCCTTAAAGGCTCATCTTAATACTAGCACATTGACAGCATCTGAATTTTGGAAGGGACACATTCAAACCATAGCACAGTCCCTTGGGCAGAGTGGTTTTATTTCAAGCTCATTCTTTCACTGAAATTGAAGCCATTTTTATTCCCAAATTTATGTCAGCAGTTTTACCCACCTTGAGCAGGCCATGTTCTTGAGAATTGCAGCTTCAGTAATGTTGGTTTGGCAGATACTCTCAAAGTGAAGGGGTGGTAATAGTGGATGCATTTGTGTACTCCCAAAATTCATATTTTGAAACCTAATTACCAAAGTGATGATATTAGAAGGTGGGACCTTTGGGAGGTGATTTGATCTCAAGGGTTCTGCCCTCATGAATGGGATTAGTGACCTAATAATAGAGGCCTGACGGAGCTTGTTTGCCCCTTCCACCATGTGAGGATACAGCAAGGAGATGCCATCAATGATAAATGGGCCCTCGCTAGACACCAAATCTGCTGGCAGCTTGATATTGGATTTGTCAGCCTCTAGAGTTGTAATAAAGAAATTTCTGTTGTTTATAAGTTACTCAGTTTATGGTATCTTGTTATAGCAGCCTGAGCAGACTCAGACAGTGGAGTGTCTGTTTTGTGAGGTTGCTGTGGCTGAGCTTCTGCAGTCTGATTTCCTGTGAAGCCAGTGCTTTGCAGCAAGCCACAGGAACAGTGAAGAATTTCTAAAAATCTCCCAGAGTGTGGATGGACATTGTTTTTTTTGCTTGTTTGTTTGTTTTTGAGACAGAGTCTTGCTCTGCCACCTAAGCTGGAGTGCAGCGGTGCGTTCTCAGCTCATTGGAAGCTCTGCATCCCGGGTTCATGCCATTCTCTTGCCTCAGCCTTCTGAGTAGCTGGGACTACAGGCGCCCGCCACCACGCCTGGCTAATTTTTTTTGTATTTTTAGTGGAGATGGGCTTTCACCGTGTTAGTCAGGGTGGTCTCGATCTCCTGACCTCGTGATCCGCCCACCTTGGCCTCCCAAAGTGCTGGGGTTACAGGCGTGAGCCACTGTGCCCGGCCAGACATTGTTTTTTCATGTTCAGCAAACCTTTGTTGAGCATGTACTGCATGGCAGACACTATTGAGTTTTGTTTTGTTTTTGTTTTTGAGACGGAGTCTCTCTCTGTCGCCAGGCTGGAGTGCAGTGGCACAATCTCGGCTCATCTCAACCTCTGCCTCCCGGGTTCAAGAGATTTTCCTGCCTCAGCCTCCTGCATAGCTGGGACTATGGGTGCACGCCACCATGCCTGGCTAATTTTTTTGTATTTTAGTAGAGATGGGGTTTCACCATGTTGGCCAGGATGATCTCGATCTCCTGACCTTGTGATCCACCCACCTCTGCCTCCCAAAGTGCTGGGATTACAGGCGTGAGCCACCGCGCCTGGCCTATTTTGAGTATTCTACAGTGAACAAAGCAGAAAAAATAGTTCCTGCTTTGTGGGGACATGGGTAATAAAAAGGTGATATATAGATAGTTATACGTTTTTGTTGTGTGCATGTGTGTGTGTGTGTGTGTGTGTAAGTATTCATCCTCTGGTGATGAATGAAAGTAAATCAAGATAGGGGAACAAGGAATCACCAGTGGATGTGGGGTGGGCAGGGGAAAGTCTCAATAATAGGGTGCCATTTGAGCAGAGATCCAAAGGAAGTAAAGGAGGATTTGAAGTAGGTCATGCCAGGCAGGGGAATAGCAAGTACAAAAGCCCTGAGCCAGAGGAATAGCTGCCATCATGCTTCTTTGCAGCCTCAAGTCACAACTCCAGTGTATCAGCAAAACACCCAAGGATTACTTGAAATGGTCCCAGGTTGTAGTGACCCAAGATGCCTGAGAGAAGTAAACATAAACCCACTTTGGTGTAAGCCACCTTTCAACCCACATATAAAATTTCAAAATATAGGAACCCACAGTGTAAAAATCATAGTGCACACAAGAAAACAAGACACAAAACACTATTAGCAAGATTCATAAGAAACAACAGTCAAACTTATACAACTTCAGATATAGACTGTTTAGTATAGGCTGGTGTGGTGGCTCACACCTGTAATCCCAGCACTTTGGGAGGCCAAGGTGAGAGGATGACTTGAGGCCAGGAGTTCAAGATCAGACTGGATAACATAATGAGACCCCATCTCTATGAAAAATAAAAAATTAGTCAGGCCTGGTGGTATGCACCTCTAGTCCTAGCTACTCAGGAGGCTGAGGTAGGAGGATTGCTTGAACCTGGGAAGTTAAGGCTGCAGGGAGCCATGATTGCACCATTGCACTCCAGCCTGGGTGACAGAGTGAGACCATGTCTCAAAAAAAAAGTATACATTTAAAGTAACAAAGAAGGTGTGCTTGTTTGCTAGGGCTGCCATAATAAAGTACCATAGACTGAGTTGTTTAAAAGATAGAAATGTGTTATCTCACAGTTCTGGAGGCCAGAAGTCTAAAATCAAGGTGTTGGAAGGGCTAGTTTTTTCTGAGGCTATTAGGGAATGACTACTCTGCCATTAGCACTGCAGAGTCAATTGAACCACTTTCCTTTATAAATGCCATTAGCAGAGTAGTCATTGAAAGAGAATAGAGACCAGAAGAGAACCAAATACAAGTGAGAATTTACAAACATAAGTGACTGATATGGTTTGGCTGTGTCCCACCCAAATCTCATCTTGAAGTGTAGTTCACATAATCCCCATGTGTCTGGGAGGGACCTGGTAGGAGGTAATTGAATCATGGGGTGGTTACCTCCATGCTGTTTTCATGATAGTGAGTTCTCATGAGATCTGATGGTTTTATAAGGGGCTTTCCCCTCCACGCTGCACTCCTCCTTGGTGCTGCCGTGCGAAGAAGGATGCGTTTGCTTTCCCTTCTGCCATGATTGTAAGTTCCTGAGGCCTCCCAGCGCTGCAGAGTCAATTGAACCTCTTTCCTTTATAAACGACCCAATCTTGGGTGTTTTCTTCATAGCAGTGTGAGAACGGACTAATACAGTGACATTTCATGTACCTGGAAGAAAGATTATTCAATACTGAGTAGCCATCAGAAAAAAATAGATAGTTGGAGCCTTACCCACTGGGCCTTCTACCTATTCATACCACACATGAAATAAATTCCAGATGTAACAAAAAGGTAAACATTTTAAAAATCCAGAAACTACAGAAGTTGTAATGTAGCAGGATGAGCCACAGACAAAACTCTTCAGACACCAGGTTAAAGAAGGAAGGAGGCTTTATTTGGCGGGAGCTTTGGCAGACTTATGTCTTAAGAGCCGACCTCCTCGAAAAAGAAATTACTGGCCTTTTTAAGGGCTTACAACTCTAAAGGGTCCACATGAAAGGTCCTGATAGATCAGGCAAGTGTGGAAAACATGACTGGGGGCTACATGCATCAGCTAACAGAACAGAAAGTTTTACAATGCTTCTTATACAATGTCTGGAATTTACAGATAACACATAGTTTAGGTTAGAGGTTGATATTATATTATTATTATTATTTATTGTTATTATTATTATTTGGGTAGTAAATGAGCTGCCAAGGGAGGGGTTTCTCCTGAGGCTTCACATCCTCTCTTGTCTACCTTGGGTGGCCTAGAGGTGTGTGTGCCTTCCGGAGATGCAAATGCTGTGGCTCAGGAGTGGGGAGCCTTGCTCTCTGGCAAGGGGAAGGCACCACTGGGATCACTGGTGCCATCTCCTGCCATGGGTCTTCTGGTGTTGGGTTGGACAGAACTTTAGGAATTGATTTCTTTCAGTGGGTGGAGTGGGATCTTTCCTTGGCTATCTGTCTCTTTGCTACTAGCACTGCTGCTGCCTGCCTCTTAGCCACTGTGAGGGGTCTAGTACTAACTGTAACTAAGTGTCTTATATCAGAACTGGTCTATGTGTCCTGGCTTTCTAGTTACTTTGTGCCATGCCTTTGAAACAAGAGACCTGTCTAGGCTTCTTTCTGCTGGCTAACCTGCTCCTAATGCTGGCCAATTTATCTTAAACAAAGTTCTAAGTTTCTTTGGTGTCACAGTAACTTTATAGTCTTTATTAAATCTTTTCTTGAAATTTGTTTAACATAGTCCTTAGCGGATGGGCTTACTTTGTGTCTGATCCATTTTCCCTTGAGACAAAACATTTACCACTACAAGAAGGAAAGGGTAAAAGGTCACTTGTCTAATTTACACTAAATAAAATTAAAACTAAAGCTAAAGTGTCATTAAAGGCATGCCTGTTCATCAAGCAATTCAGGTCAAGTTAAAATCAAAACTAAAACTGAAGTGCCATAAAGGCATGCCGTGGGTGATCAGGCCACGCTTTTACTCAAATGGAGTGGGCAAGTTTCCCAGGACCGGTCCTACCATATCCAGATGTCCGGACTTCAAGCGCCAGTTCTTTCCTGGTGTTCAGCCACTGCGTTGATCTTCCGCTGGGGCCTGCCGTGCCACAGCTCTAACAAGGCCTTCCACCGGGCAAATGCCTACCCGGGAGCACTCTCAGGATCCGCCTTTGCTCATGCTGGCCAAGTCTCCTGCAGAGATTGCTCCACAGGGCAGGACTAAGCCGCCTAAGGGGACTGCCTCAACCGTCCGTTAATTCACCTGATTCCCGGTCAGAGAACCAAGAAATGTAGTAGGATGAGCCACAGACAAAACTCCTCAGACACCGGGTTTGAAGAAAAGTAAGGGGCTTTATTCAGCTGGGAGCTTCAGCAGACTTACGTCTTAAGAGCCGAGCTCCTCAAAAAAGAAAATTACTGGCCCTTTTAAGGGCTTACAACTCTAAAGGGTCCACGTGAAAGGGTCATGATAGATCAGGCAAGCGTGGGGAACGTGATTATTATTATTTTTAACCGCCAAGGCCAGATGGTGGTGCCAAGGTCGTCTGGCCATTTATCTTACTTCTGTTTCTTTCCAACTTTTTGTTTTCTCCCTTTCCTCTTGTCTTATAAACTAGGCAAGACAAGGGAGAGGAAGCAGCAGGAGAAGTGGTGGTTCTCCTTCCTTAGTAAAAAGAAGAAACCTTACATAAAAGGTTCCACATTGACAAAAATTAAACCTAACATATTGAAACTGTAAAAGTAATAAAGAGAAGAAACACAAAAGAAACAAGATAATCTTTTGCTTATAAATTCTTTGTTGGGGAAGCCCTTTTAAAGCATTACAGAAAATCTAGATTTTCATAAGAGAGAAAGATTGGTAGGTTTCCTTTATAAAACTTTTTTTTTCAAATTATGCTGAAATCTACTATGAAACAAAGCAAATTGCAAGACACAGTATATAGCAGAATTTTTTTTGTCAAGGAAAATACAGAATATAATGAACAGCACACTCATTTTACACAAAACGACACACAGATAGACAGGATTATATGTGTAGTAAATAAGCCTGTTAGGCTCTATTTCAAGCCAGATTAATCGTGGTTAGGTTGAGTTGGGAGTCAGAAGTTAGATTATGGAGGATTTTCCTTGTCCATTTTATAGAGGCTTTTCCTTTCCTAGTGTTTACATATTTATGTTGTTTACATATTTTGTTCCACATGTAGATCACATTTGTAGGGAGAAAATAATAATAAAGACTTTTCTAGTGGAAGAGTATAGGAGAAGGATTTTGCCTTTGAGTTGGGTATGAACATCACATACAGAGACAACAGCAAAGAAGCCATAGAAAACCAAGAAATCCCACTCTCTGCCTGCAAGGCATCTACCAGAAAAAATTTAAAAAACAGTTTCACTTGGGAGAATCCTGAGCTGAAAATCACTACTGACCTTTTAGAAAGAATCAACAAATAACATTTATTAGGCCTAAGTGCCTGGTTTTTTATTTGGGGGGGTTGTTTTGTTCTGTGTTTGTTTTTGAGACGGAGTCCTCACTCTGTTGCTCAGGCTGGAGTGCAGTGACTCAGCCTTGGCTCACTGCAACCTCCACCTCCCAGGTTCAAGCGATTCTCCTACCTCAGCCTCCTAAGTAGCTGGGATTACAGGTGCATGCCACCACACCTGGCTAATTTTTCGTATTTTTAATAGAGATGGGTAGTCTCTAACACCTGACCTCAGGTGATCCGCCTGCCTTGGTCTCCCAAAGCGCTGGGATTACAGGCATGAGCCACCACACCCGGCCTGGAAATTTTTACTTCCTAAGAAGTTGACCTATTTTCTCTTTATGGAGAATGAAATCATGTAGCTGATGATGTTTGCCCTTTTCACAGACAAATGTGCAGTTTATACAGAAGTAAGGTCATATGAGCTACTAATCTCTCTTTTTTTTTTTTTGGAGACAGAGTCTCACTCTGTCACCCAGACTGGAGTGCAGTGGTGCAATCTCTGCTCACTGCAACCTCCACCTCCCAGGTTCAAGCAATTGTCCTGTCTCAGCCTCCTGAGTAGCTGGGTTTATAGGTGCCTTCCACCACGCTCAGCTAACTTTTGCATTTTTAGTAGAGACAGGGTTTCACCATGTTGGCCAGGCTGGTCTTGAACTTGTTGGCTGGGCTGGTCTCGAAATTATTAATCTCTTTATTCTCTCTAAATTTCTCTGATGCATGTTTTTCAATTATTTTCTTTTTTCTATTTTGTTTGTTGTGTGGAAAACCTAGTAGGGAATACTGTGTTGGGGGTCCCCTAAACCACTCTCAGACTTGATAATTCACTAGAAGAACTCATAGAACTCAGAAGAATGGTTCTATTCATGGTTATGGTTTATTATAGCTAAAGATACAGATTAAACCAGCAAAGAAAAAAGGTGCATAGAGCAGAGCTCAGGAGAAACCAGGTAGAAGCTTCTGGTTATCCTTTCTGAGTAGAGTCACGTGAATAGCACTTAATTTTCCCAGCAATGATATGTGACAACACATATAAAGTATAGCCAACCAGGGAAACTCACCTGAGCCTTGATGTCTAGGGTTTTTTATTGAGGGCCAGTTCTGTAGGCCCGGAATGCATATGGCTTGACTTTAGCCGTTTAGACCCCAGCTCGCCAGAGGTCAAACTGAGACAGGGTGACCCACAGTCCCAAGCATACAAAAATAGGCATTCACATAGATCACATTGTTAGCATAAACTATTTGTCTTGCCCCAAGGTTTCAGGTACACAAAGACACTCTTATCAGGCAAGATATTCCAAGGGCTCAGAGATTATTTTTAGGAGTTGGTCCAGGGTCAATTCTAAAGACATTTGGAATGTGCAGGGTTTGGGCAGCCTAGGCCTGCTGAGTTAACACCTTAGTGTATAGTCCACTCTTCTGGCCCTTGGCCTAGGCTTTCTTACAGCAAAATGATAAAATTTGAGCATCTACATTTAGTGTAGTATTTAACACAGCATATACCAGACACAGCGATAGTATCCGTTTGCATATTCCTAACATTTGAGAGAGCCAGTGTAGGGTAGGGGTAGATTTAAAGAAACAACTAATCCATCTTACAAAACCATTACATTTCATACTAATTTGATTATTTATTTATTTTGAGACACAGTCTTGCTCTACTACCCAGACTGGAGTGCACTGGCACAATCTCAGCTCACTGCAACCTCTGCGTCCTGGGCTCAAATGATCCACCCGCCTCAGCCTCCCAAAGTGCTGGAGTTACAGGCATGAGCCACTGTGCCTGGTCTTAATTTGATTATTCATTTACCCTCTTGATCTACTGCTATTTGTACCTTATGGTAAATCTGTACAGAACTATTTAGGATAAAATTAGCCAACGGCTAGCTAAATCTAGTTCTTCCTCAGACTAGTGATTCCCCACCAGTATTACATCCTGAATAAGCTTTAACTCAATCTTCCAATAAATTTGATTATTAATATCTGTATTATTACATGAGTTATTTATATAAGGCAATTTAATCTTACTAACAATGCCAGTGTTACACCCTATCACAGTATGGTTAGAGTATGATTCATTTCAAGTCAGTGAGAATTATAGAGGTATTTGCTAAGCCTTCCGAACAGAATCAGCACTTGTGCATATACCATATTATTCCTGACAAGTATTATTACGATTAGCTACAACTTGATTCTTGGTTATTTCTGGGTTCTAAGACAATTGAGGACAAAATCCGTCATCTATCTCAATCCACAGGCTTGTACTGAGACTGATTTCCATTATGTGCTGCTATAAATTAGAGCCCATCTCCCTTCTATGGGGAGGACACAGGAGTCCTCATGGCCATTTCAGCCTCCATCTGTATTAAAATAGTTAAGAGGCCTTGCTGGGTCTAGGTACAAACCCTTTCCCAATACTGGATCCTAGCATTACCCAGCACTATTTGTTGAGTTTGCCTGCCCCACTTCACTAAAGCTTTGTTATCGTTCCAGGCTGACACCCATCCTTTGTCTTTCTCCTGGAAGAGAATCTCTCTAGTCTACTTTTTTAGTTAATACATCTTTTCCTCTGAACGCTGCTTCTCCTTAAAAGCAAATTGAACTTGTCCCACAATGCCTAGACCAGCATCTATCTCCCATAAAGCTCTTTTCTGTTCCGTGGTCAATGTTGTTTAATCCACTATGCATGTTGTTGCCATTGTGCACTGCTGGCCTGAGTGCAGCTAGGACACATGTTGTGTATCCCAAAATGTTGGGACCCCCATAACAGGCTGAGATGAGTGGTAATCACATCTAGATGTAATTTAGTCTGAGCATGACATAAAGTCTCACATAGCCTTCCTCATCTCAGGGTGGGGCATTTCCCTAGGGAATTTGAGCCTACCACCTGATGTCTACTGCTTTAATCCCATCTGAAACCCATTGTTTTTTCTATTCTGGTTAACATTAGGTTGGTGCAAAAGTAACTGTGGTTTTTGCCATGACTTTTAATGTAATGTAACACTGCAATTACTTTTGCATCAACCTGATAACTTTCCGTCCACAAAACAAGGGTGATATACATTTGTGCATGGCTAACTGTAGCATGTCAGATATGCTGCTGCTATATTTTGCCTCTTAAAACCAGGGACCTTTCTAAGCATTCTATCATTAAGGTCTGTAGTTACACAGTAATCAGTCTGCTGGGAATTTTACACCACACAGTCCGATGGCCTGGCAGGGTGTGGCTCCTAGAAACTCCTTCCCAAATGATATCCTTTTTTTTGAGACAGAGTCTTGCTCTGTTACCCAGGCTGGAGTGCAGTGGTGGCGATCTTGGCTCACTGTAACCTCCACCTCCCAGGTCCAAGTGATTCTCCTGCCTCAGCCCTCCTGAGGAGCTGGGATTACAGGCACCCGCCAGATGCGAGGCTAATTTTTGTATTTTTAGTAGAGACAGGGTTTCTCCATGTTAGCCAGGCTGGTCTTGAATTCCTGACTTCAGGTGATCCGCCCCCCTCGGCCTCCCAAAGTTCTGGGATGACAGGCATGAGCCACTGTGCCTGGCCCCAAATAATATACGTTTGACAAGAGTCTAAAGATACTGTCATGTAGAGTTTCACTCAGTCATCAACAATTGGTCTAGTTCATCATCATATGATGTACCCAAAATGTCTCCCAGAATGATGTTACTCAGGTTTGCAGGCTTCCATTCAACCTTGTCAGGTTCCAAAAATAGAAGTAGTTTCAGCAGACATATGGCCTCACCTTTCAGGGATCTGGCATAATCGTGCTAGAAGACAATATCATTCTCTTGATCTGAGCCTCTCTCGAGGCACCAATGTAATACTGGATTTCCCCTATTGCATAAACCATTTATTCATTCATTTCCCCTCAACTACCATATTTCTTCTTCTCTCCATTTGTCAATTATTTCTATCCAAACATTTTGGCCTTTGGAAGGGATGTTAGGTTCAGTCACTGTACTGACTCAGATTTCTGTCAGTAATGCCAGTCTAGCAAGTGCTTCCCCTCAGTCCATTCCCATTCATATGGGGGTAGGGTTACATAGGTACAGAACTACTGAGCTATTAATATTTTACCACTAGGTAATACAGCTGTATTCACTGTCAACTACAATTTTGCCAGAGATGTAGGAGGTTTGAGGGATTTGGGGACCGATGGTGGAATGATATTATCATGAGGTGGCAGTAACATACACAACTTTAGTGGGTGGTGCATCGACAGGCTTGTATGTGGTAGAAGTCCCTCACAGCAGGAGTCTGTACAGAGGTTACTCAGAAGGGAAGGAAGGCA
>NW_022097856.1:0-64740 GCF_006542625.1 Nomascus leucogenys
CTTTATGTTGTGTATCAACTAACAGAGTTTAACCTTACTTTTGATTGAGCAGTTCTGAAACACTCTTTCTGTAGAAAATGCAATTGGACATTCAGGGCGATAAGAGGCCTATAGTGGAAAAGGAATATTTTCAAATAAAACTGCACAGAAGAAATCTGTGAAACTTCTTACTATTCTGTGCATTCAACTAACAGAGTTGAACCTCAGTTTTGATTGAGCAGTTCTGAAACACTCTTTCTGTAGAAAATACAAGTGGACATTCAGGGCGCTAAGAGGACTATAGTGGAAAAGAAAAAGTTCACATAAAAACTACACAGAAGATATCTGTGAAACTTCTCTCTGTTCTGTGCATTCAACTAACGGAGTTGAACCTTACTTTTGATTGAGAAGTTCTGAAACACTCTTTCTGTAGAAAATGCAAGTGGACTATCGGAGCGCTATGAGGCCTATAGCGGAAAAAGTAATACCTTTAAATACAAATTACACAGAAGCATTCTGTGAAACTTCTTTCTGTTCTTTGCATTCATCTAACAGAGTTGAACCTTAGTTTTGATTGAGCACTTCTGAAACACCCTTTCTTTAGAAAATGCAATTGGACATTCAGGGAGCTAAGAGGCCTATAGTGGAAAAAGGAATATTTTCAAATAAAAACTGCACAGAAGCAATCTGCGAAACTTCTTAATGTTCTGTGCATTCAACTAACATAGTAGAACGGTAGTTTTTTTGAGCAGTTCTGAAACATTCTTTCTATAGAAAATGCAAGTGGACATTCAGGGCGCTGAGAGGCCTAAATTGGGAAAAGGAATATCTTCAAATAAAAACCACAGAGAAGCAATCTGTGAAACTTCTTACTGTTCTGTTCATTCAACTAACAGAGTTGAACCTTAGTTATCATTGAGCAGTTCTGAAACACTCTTTCTGTAGAAAATGCAAGTGAACATTCAGGGCGCTAAGAGGCCTATAGCGGAAAAATGAATATGTTCAAATAAAAACTACACAGAAGCAATCTGTGAAACTTCTTACTGTTCTGTGCATTCAACTAACAGAGTTGAACCTTAGTTTATGTTGTGCAGTTATGAAACAATCTTTCTGCAGAAAATGCAAGTGAACATTCAGGGCTCTAAGAGGCCTATAGTTGAAAAAGGTATATGTTCAAATAAAAACTACAAAGAAGCTATCTGTGAAACATCTTACAGTTCTGTGCATTCAACTAACAGAGTTCAACCTTACTTTTGATTGAGCTGTTCTGGAACACCCTTTCTGTAGAAAATGCAAGTGGACATTCAGGGCGCTAAGAGGCCTATGGTGGAAAAAGGAATACCTAAAATAAAAACTACACAGAAGCAATCTGTGCAACTTCTTACGGTTCTGTTCTTTAAACTAACACAGTTGAACCTTAATTTTGATTGAACAGTTCTGAAACACTCTTTCTGTAGTAAATGCAAGTGGACATTCATGGCGCTAAGAGGCCTATAGTAGAAAAGGGAATATCTTCAAGCAAAAACCACAAAGAAGCAATCTGTGAAACTTCTTTCTGTTCTGTGCATTCAACTCACAGAGTTGAACCTTAGTTTTGATAGAGCAGTTCTGAAACACTCTTTCTGTAGAAAATACAAGTGGACATTCAGGGCGCTAAGAGGCCTATAGTGGAAAAAGGAATAAGTTCAAATAAAAACTACACAGAAGATATCTGTGAAACTTCTCTCTGTTCTGTGCATTCAACTAACAGAGTTGAACCCTACTTTTGATTGAGCAGTACTGAAACACTCTTTCTGTAAAAATGCAAGTGGACATTCATGGCGCTAAGAGGCCCATAGTAGAAAAAGGAATATCTTCAAACAAAAACTACACAGAAGCAATCTGTGAAACTTCTTTCTGTTCTGTGCATTCAACTAACAGAGTTGAAACTTACTTTTGATTGAGCAGTTCTGAAACACTCTTTCTGTAGAAAATGCCAGTGGCCATTCAGGGCGCAGAGAGGCCTATAGTGGGAAAAGGAATATCTTCAAATAAAAACCACACAGAAGCAATCTGTGAAACTTCTTACTGTTCTGTGCATTCAACTAACAGAGTTGAACCTTAGTTATTATTGAGCAGTTCTGAAACACTCTTTCTGTAGAAAATGCAAGTGAACATTCAGGGCGCTAAGAGGCCTATAGCGGAAAAATGAATATGTTCAAATAAAAACTACACAGAAGCAATATGTGAAACTTCTTACTGTTCTGTGCATTCAACTAACAGAGTTGAACCTTAGTTTATATTGAGCAGTTATGAAACACACTTTCTGCAGAAATTGCAAGTGAACATTCATGGCACTAGGAGGCCTATAGTTGAAAAAGGTATATGTTCAAATAAAAACTACAAAGAAGCTGTCTGTGAAACTTCTTACAGTTCTGTGCATTCAACTAACAGAGTTCAATCTTACATTTGATTGAGCAGTTCTGAAACACCCTTTCTGTAGAAAATGCAAGTGGACATTCTGGGGGCTAAGTGGCCTGTAGGGGAAAAAGGAATAAGTTCAAATAAAAACTACAAAGAAGATATCTGTGAAACTTCTCTCTGTTCTGTGCATTCAACTAACAGAGTTGAACCCTAGTTTTGATTGAGCAGTTCTGAAACACTCTTACTGTAGAAAATGCAAGTAGACATTCAGGGAGCTGAGAGGCCCATAGTAGAAAAAGGAATATATTCAAACAAAAAGTACACAAAGCAATCTCTGAAACTTCTCTCTGTTCTGTGCATTCAACTCACGGAGTTGAACCTAAATTTTGATTGAGCAGCTCTGAAACACTCTTTCTGTAGAAAATGCAAGTGGACCTTCGGAGCGCTAACTGGCTTATAGCGGAAAAAGTAATATCTTCAAATAAAAACTACACAGAAGCATTCTGTGAAACTTCTTCCTGTTCTGTGCATTCAACTAACAGAGTTTAACCTTACTTTTGATTGAGCAGTTCTGAAACACTCTTTCTGTAGAAAATGCAATTGGAAATTCGGGGCGCTAAGAGGCCTATAGTGGAAAAGGAATATTTTCAAATAAAAACTGCACTGAAGAAATCTGTGAAACTTCTTACTGTTCTGTGCATTCAACTAACAGAGTTGAACCTCAGTTTTGATTGAGCAGTTCTGAAACCCTCTTTCTGTAGAAAATACAAGTGGACATTCAGGGCGCTAAGAGGACTATAGTGGAAAAAGTAAAATGTTCACATAAAAACTACACAGAAGCTATCTGTGAAACTCCTCTTTGTTCTGTGCATTCAACTAACGGAGTTGAACCTTACTTTTGATTGAGAAGTACTGAAACACTCTTTCTGTACAAAATGCAAGTGGAACTTCGGAGCGCTAAGAGGCCTATAGCAGAAAAAGTAATACCTTCAAATGCAAACTACTCAGAAGAATTCTGTGAAACTTCTTTCTGTTCTTTGCATTCATCTAACAGAGTTGAACCTTACCTTATAATGAGCAGTTATGAAACACTCTTTCTGCAGAAAATGCAAGTGAACATTCAGGGCGCTAAGAGGCATATAGTTGAAAAAGGTATATGTTCAAATATAAACTACAAAGAAGCTATATGTGAAACTTCTTAGAGTTCTTTGCATTCAACAAACAGAGTTCAACCTTACTTTTGATTGAGCAGTTCTGAAACACCCTTTCTGTAGAAAATGAAAGTGGACACTCTGGGCGTTAAGAGGCCTATGGTGGAAAAAGGAATACCTTCAAATAAAAACTACACAGAAGCAAACTGTGAAACTTCTTACGGTTGTGTTCTTTAAACTAACACAGTTGAACCTTAATTTTGATTTAACAGTTCTGAAACACTCTTTCTGTAGAAATTGCTAGTGGACATTCATGGCGCTAAGAGGCCTATAGTGGAAAAGGGAATATCTTCAAACAAAAACTACAAAGAAGCAATCTGTGAAACTTCTTTCTGTTCTGTGCATTCATCTAACAGAGTTCAACCTTACTTTTTATTGAGCAGTTCTGAAACGCTCTTTCTGTAGAAAATGCAAGTGGACATTCAGAGCGCTAAGAGGCCTACAGCGGAAAAAGTAATATCTTCAAATAAAAACTACACAGAAGCATTCTGTGAAACTTCTTTCTGTTCTGTGCATTCAACTAACAGAGTTTAACCTTACTTTTGATTGAGCAGTTCTGAAACACTCTTTCTGTAGAAAATGCAATTGGACATTCGAGGCGCTAAGAGGCCTATAGAGGAAAAGGAATATTTTCAAATAAAAACTGCACAGAAGAAATCTGTGAAACCTCTTACAACTCTGTGCATTCAACTAACTGAGTTGAACCTCAGTTTTGATTGAGCAGTTCTGAAACACTCTTCCTGTAGAAAATACAAGTGGACATTCAGGGCGCTAAGTGGAGTATAGTGGAAAAAGGAAAAAGTTCACATAAAAACTACACAGAAGCTATCTGTGAAACTTCTCTCTGTTCTGCGCATTCAACTAACGGAGTTGAAGCTTACTTTTGATTGAGAAGTTCTGAAACACTCTTTCTGCAGAAAATGCAAGTGGAACTTCGGAGCGCTAGGTGGCCTATAGCGGAAAAAGTAATACCATCAAATACAAACTACACAGAAGCATTCTGTGAAACTTCTTTCTGTCCTTTGCATTCATCTAACAGAGTAGAACGTTACTTATGATTGAGCAATTCTGAAACACCCTTTCTATAGAAAATGCAATTGGACATTCAGGGAGCTAAGTGGCCTATAGTGGAAAAAGTAATATTTTCATATAAAAACAGCACAGAAGCAATATGCGAAACTTCTTACTGTTCTGTTCATTCAACTAACATAGTTGAACGGTAGTTTTTATTGAGCAGTTCTGAAACACTCTTTCTGCAGAAAATGCAAGTGAACATTCAGGGCGCTAAGAGGCCTATAGTTGAAAAAGGTATATGTTCAAATAAAAACTACAAAGAAGCTATCTGTGAAACATCTTACAGTTCTGTGCATTCAACTAACAGAGTTCAACCTTACTTTTGATTGAGCAGTTCTGAAACACCCTTTCTGTAGAAAATGCAAGTGGACATTCAGGGCGATAAGAGGCCTATGGTGGAAAAAGGAATTCCTTCAAATAAAAAATACACAGAAGCAATATCTGAAATTTCTTATGGTTCTGTTCTTTAAACTAACACAGTTGAACCTTAATTTTGATTGAACAGTTCTGAAACACCCTTTCTGTAGAAAATGCAAGTGGACATATATGGCACTAACAGGCCTATAGTGGAAAAGGGAATATCTTCGAACAAAGACTTCAAAGAAGCAATCTGTGAAACTTCTTTCTGTTCTGTGCATTCAACTAACAGAGTTGAACCTTACTTTTGATTGAGCAGTTCTGATACACTCTTTCTGTAAAAAATGTAAGTGAACCTTCGGAGCGCTAAGAGTCCTATAGCGCAAAAATGAATATGTTCAAATAAAAACTACACAGAAACAATCTGTGAAACTTCTTACTGTTCTGTGCATTCAACTAACAGAGTTGAACTTTAGTTTATATTGAGCAGTTATGAAACACTCTTTCTGCTGAAAATGCAAGTGAATATTCAGGGCGCTAAGAGGCCTATAGTTGAAAAACATATATGTTCAATTAAAAACTGCAAAGAAGCAATCTGTGAAACTTCTTACAGTTCTGTGCATTCAACTAACAGAGTTCAACCTTACTTTTGATTGAACAGTTCTGAAACACCCTTTCTGTAGAAAATGCAAGTGGACATTCAGGGCGCTTAGAGCCCTATGGTGGAAAAAGGAATACCTTCAAATAAAAACTACACAGAAGCAATCTGTGAAACTCCTTATTGTTCTGTTCTTTAAACTAACACAGTTGAAACTTAATTTTGATTGAACAGTTCTGAAACACTCTTTCTGTAGAAAATGCAAGTGGACATTCATGGCGCTAAGCGACCTATAGTGGAAAAGGGAATATCTTCAAACAAAACCTACAAAGAAGCAATCTGTGAAACTACTTTCTGTTCTGTGCATTCAACTAACGGATTTGAACCTCAGTTATGATTCAGCAGTTCTGAAACACCCTTTCAGTAGAAAATGCAAGTGAACATTCATGGTGCTAAGAGGCCCATAGTAGAAAAGGGAATATCTTCAAACAAAAACTACACAGAAGCAATCTGTGAAACTTCTTTCTGTTCTGTGCATTCTACTAACAGAGTTGAACCTTACTTTTGATTGAGCAGTTCTGAAACACTCTTTCTGTAGAAAATGCATGTGGACATTCGGAGCGCTAAGAGGCCTGTAGCGGAAAAAGTAATATCTTCAAATAAAAACTACACAGAAGCATTCTGTGAAACTTCTTTCTGTTCTGTGCATTCAACTAACGGAGTTGAACCTTACTTTTGATTGAGCAGTTCTGAAACACTCTTTCTGTAGAAAATGCAAGTGGAATTTCGGATCGCTATGAGGCCTATAGCGGAAAAAGTAATATCTTCAAATAAAAACTACACAGAAGAATTCTGTGAAACTTCTTTCTGTTCTGTGCATTCAACTAACAGAATTTAACCTTCCTTTGATTGAGCAGTTCTGAAACACTCTTTCTGTAGAAAATGCAATTGGACATTCAGGGCGCTAAGAGGCCTAGAGTGGAAAAGGAATATTTTCAAATAAAAACTGCACAAAAGGAATCTGTGAAACTTCTTACTGTTCTGTGCATTCAACTAACAGGGTTGAACCTCAGTTTTGATTGAGCAGTTCTGAAACTCTCTTTCTGTAGAAAATACAAGTGGACATTCAGGGCACTAAGAGGATTATAGTGGAAAAAGGAAAATGTTCACATAAAAACTACACAGAAGCTATCTGTGAAACTTCACTCTGTTCTGTGCATTCAACTAACGGAGTTGAACCTTACTTTTGATTGAGAAGATCTGAAACACTCTTTCTGTAGAAAATGCAAGTGGACTTTCGGAGCGCTAAATGGCCTATAGCGGAAAAATTAATACCTTCAAATACAAACTACACAGAAGTATTCTGTGAAACTTCTTTCTGTTCTTTGCATTCATCTAAGAGAGTTGAACCTGACTTTTGTTTGAGCACTTCTGAAACACCCTTTCCATAGAAAATGCAATTGGACATTCAGGGAGCTAAGAGGCCTATAGTGGGAAAAGGAATATCTTCAAATAAAAACTGCACAGAAGCAATCCACGAAACTATTTACTGTTCTGTGCATTCAACTAACAGATTTGAACCTTAGTTATTATTGAGCAGTTCTGAAACACTCTTTCTGTAGAAAATGCAAGTGGACATTCAGGGCGCTGAGAGGCCTATAGTGGGAAAAGGAATATCTTCAAATAAAAACCACACAGAAGCAATCAGTGAAACTTCTTACTGTTCTGTCTATTCAACTAACAGGGTTGAACCTTAGTTGTTATTGAGCAGTTCTGAAACACTCTTTCTGTAGAAAATGCAATTGGACATTCTGGGCGCTAAGATGCCTATAGTGGAAAAGGAATATTTTCAAATAAATACCGTGTAGAAGAAATCTGTGAAACTTCGTACTGTTCTGTGCATTCCACTAACGGATTTGAACCTCAGTTTTGATTCAGCAGTTCTGGAACATCTTTTCTGTAGAAAATGCAAGTGGACATTCATGTTGCTAAGAGGCCCATAGTAGAAAAGGGAAAATCTTCAAACAAAAACTACACAGAAGCAATCTGTGAAACTTCTTTCTGTTCTGTGCATTCTACTAACAGAGTTGAACCTTACTTTTGATTGAGCAGTTCTGAAACACTCTTTCTGTAGAAAATGCATGTGGACATTCGGAGCGCTAAGAGGCCTATAGCGGAAAAAGTAATATCTTCAAATAAAAACTACACAGAAGCATTCTGTGAAACTTCTTTCTGTTCTGTGCATTCAACTAACGGAGTTGAACCTTACTTTTGATTGAGAAGTTCTGAAACACTCTTTCTGTAGAAAATGCAAGTGGAACTTCGGAGCGCTAAGAGGCCTATAGCGGAAAAAGTAATATCTTCAAATAAAAACTACACAGAAGCATTCTGTGAAACTTCTTTCTGTTCTGTGCATTCAACTAACAGAATTTAACCTTCCTTTGATTGAGCAGTTCTGAAACACTCTTTCTGTAGATAATGCAATTGGACATTCAGGGCGCTAAGAGGCCTATAGTTGAAAAGGAATATTTTCAAATAAAAACTGCACAGAAGAAATCTGTGAAACTTCTTACTGTTCTGTGCATTCAAATAACAGTTTTGAACCTCAGTTTTGATTGAGCAGTTCTGAAACTCTCTTTCTGTAGAAAATACAAGTTGACATTCAGGGCGCTAAGAGGATTATAGTGGAAAAAGGAAAATGTTCACATAAAAACTACACAGAAGCTATCTGTGAAACTTCTCTCTGTTCTGTGCATTCAACTAACGGAGTTGAACCTTACTTTTGATTGAGAAGTTCTGAAACACTCTTTCTGTAGAAAATGCAAGTGGACCTTCGGAGCGCTAAGAGGCCTATAGCGGAAAAAGTAATACCTTCAAATAAAAACTACACAGAAGCATTCTGTGAAACTTCTTTCTGTTCTGTGCATTCAACTAACGGAGTTGAACCTTACTTTTGATTGAGAAGTTCTGAAACACTCTTTCTGAAGAAAATGCAAGTGTACCTTCGGAGTGCTAAATGGCCTATAGCGGAAAAAGTAATACCTTCAAATACAAACTACACAGAAGTATTCTGTGAAACTTCTTTCTGTTCTTTGCGTTCATCTAAGAGAGTTGAACCTTACTTTTGATTGAGCAATTCTGAAACACACATTCCATAGGAAATGCAATTGGACATTCAGGGAGCTAAGAGGCCTATAGTGGGAAAAGTAATATCTTCAAATAAAAACTGCACAGAAGCAATTCACGAAACTATTTAGTGTTCTGTGCATTCAACTAACAGAGTTGAACCTTAGTTATTATTGAGCAGTTCTGAAACACTCTTTCTGTAGAAAATGCAAGTGAACATTCAGGGAGCTTAGAGGCCTATAGCGGAAAAATGAATATGTTCAAATAAAAACTACACAGAAGCAATCTGTGAAACTTCTTACTGTTCTGTGAATTCAACTAACATAGTTGAACCTTAGTTTATATTGAGCAGTTATGAAACCATCTTTCTGCGGAAAATGCAAGTGAACATTCAGGGCGCTAAGAGGCCTATAGTTGAAAAAGTTATATGTTCAAATAAAAACTACAAAGAAGCTATCTGTGAAACTTCTTACAGTTCTGTGCATTCAACTAACAGAGTTCAACCTTACTTTTGATTGAGCAGTTCTGAAACACCTTTTCTGTAGAAAATGCAAGTGGACATTCAGGGCGCTAAGGGGCCTATGGTGGAAAAAGGAATACCTTCAAATGAAAACTACACAGAAGCAATCTGTGAAAGTTCTTACAGTTCTGTTCTTTAAACTAACACAGTTGAACCATAATTTTGATTGAGCAGTTCTGAAACACTCTTTCTGTAGAAAATACAAGTGGACATTCAGGGCGCTATGAGGACTACAGTGGAAAAAGGGAAAAGTTCACAAAAAAACTACACAGAAGCTATCTGTGAAACTTCCCTATGTTCTGTGCATTCAACTAACGGAGTTGAACCTTACATTTGATTGAGAAGTTCTGAAACAGTCTTTCTGTAGAAAATGCAAGTGGAACTTCGGAGCGCTAAGAGGCCTATAGGGGAAAAGGTAATACCTTCAAATACAAACTACACAGAAGCATTCTGTGAAACTACTTTCTGTTCTTTGCATTCATCTAACAGAGTTGAACCTTACTTTTGATAGAGTACTTCTGAAACACCCTTTCTGCAGAAAATGCAATTAGACATTCAGGGAGCTAAGAGGGCTATAGTGGAAAAAGGAATATCTTCAAATAAAAACTGCACAGAAGCAATCTTTGAAACTTCTTACTGTTCTGTGCATTCAACTAACATAGTTGAACGGTAGTTTTTATTGAGCAGTTCTGAAACACTCTTTCTGTAGAAAATGCAAGTGGATATTCAGGGCACTGAGAGGCCTATAGTGGGAAAAGGAATATCTCCAAATTAAAACCACACAGAAGCAATCTGTGAAACTTCTTACTGTTCTGTGCATTCAACTAACAGAGTTGAACCTTAGTTATTATTGAGCAGTTCTGAAACTCTCTTTCTGTAGAAAATGCAAGTGAATATTCAGGACGCTAAGAGGCCTATAGCGGAAAAATGAATATGTTCAAATAAAAACTACGCAGAAGCAATCTGTGAAACCTCTTACTGTTCTGTGAATTCAACCAATAGAGTTGAACCTTAGTTTATATTGAGCAGTTATGAAACACTCTTTCTGCAGAAAATGCAAGTGAACATTCAGGGCGCTAAGAGGCCTCTAGTTGAAAAAGGTATATGTTCAAATAAAAACTACAAAGAAGCTATCTGTGAAACTTCTTACAGTTCTGTGCATTCAACTAACAGAGTTCAACCTTACTTTTGATTGAGCAGTTCTGAAACACCCTTTCTGTAGAAATTGCAAGTGGACATTCAGGGCGCTAAGAGGCCTATTGCGGAAAAAGGAAAACCTTCAAATAAAAACTACACAGAAGCAATCTGTGAAACTTCTTATGGTTCTGTTTTTTCAACCAGCATAGTTGAACCTTAAATTTGATTGAACAGTTCTGAAACACTCTTTCTGTACAAAATGCAAGTGGACATTCATGGCGCTAAGAGGCCTATAATGGAAAAGGGAATATCTTCAAACAAAAACTACAAAGAAGCAATCTGTGAAACTTCTCTCTGTTCTGTGCATTCAACTAACAGTGTTGAACCTTAGTTTTGATTGAGCAGTTCTGAAACACTCTTTCTGTAGAAAATACAAGTGGACATTCAGGGCGCTAAGTGGCCTGTAGTGGAAAAAGGAATAAGTTCAATAAAAACTACACAGAAGATATCTGTGAAACTTCTCTCTGTTCTGTGCATTCAACTAACAGATTTGAACCTTAGTTTTGATTGAGCAGTTCTGAAACCCTCTTTCTGTAGAAAATGCAAGTAGACATTCAGGGCGCTGAGAGGCCCATAGTAGAAAAAGGAATATCTTCAAACAAAAACTACACAGAAGCAATCTGTGAAACTTCTTTCTGTTCTGTGCATTCAACTCACAGAGTTGAACCTAAATTTTGATTGAGCAGTTCTGAAACACTCTTTCTGTAGAAAATGCAAGTGGACCTTCGGACCACTAACAGGCCTATAGCGGAAAAATTAATATCTTAAAATAAAAACTACACAGAAGCATTCTGTGAAACTTCTTCCTGTTCTGTGCATTCAACAAACAGAGTTTAACCTTACTATTGATTGAGCAGTTCTGAAACACTCTTTCTGTAGAAAATACAATTGAAAATTCGGGGCGCTAGGAGGCCTATAGTGGAAAAGGTATATTTTCAAATAAAAACTGCACAGAAGAAGTCTGTGAAACTTCGTACAGTTCTGTGCATTCAACTAACAGAGTTGAACCTCAGTTTTGATTGAGCAGCTCTGAAACCCACTTTCTGTAGAAAATACAAGTGGACATTCAGGGCGCTAAGAGGACTATAGTGGAAAAGGAAAAAGTTCACATAAAAACTACACAGAAGCTATCTGTGATACTCTTCTTTGTTCTGTGCATTCAACTAACAGAGTTCAAACTTACTTTTGATTGAGAAGTTCTGAAACACCCTTTCTGTAGAAAATGCAAGTGGACATTCAGGGCGCTAAGAGGCCTACTGAGGAAAAAGGAAAACCTTCAAATAAAAACTACACAGAAGCAATCTGTGAAACTTCTTATGGTTCTGTTATTTCAACTAACACAATTGAAACTTAATTTTGATTGAACAGTTCTGAAACACACTTTCTGTAGAAAATGCAAGTGGACATTCATGGCGCTAAGAGGCCTATAATGGAAAAGGGAATATCTTCAAACAAAAACTACAAAGAAGCAATCTGTGGAACTACTTTCTGTTCTGTGCATTCAACTAACAGTGTTGAACCTTAGTTTTGATTGAGCAGTTCTGAAACACTCTCTCTGTAGATAATACAAGTGGACATTCTGGGCGCTAAGAGGCCTGTAGTGGAAAAAGGAATAAGTTCAAATAACAACTACACAGAATATATCTGTGAAACTTCTCTCTGTTCTGTGCATTCAACTAACAGAGTTGAACCATAGTTTTGATTGAGCAGTTCTGAAACACTCTTTCTGTAGAAAATGCAAGCAGACATTCAGGGCACTGAGAGGCCCATAGTAGAAAAAGGAATATCTTCAAACAAAAACTACACAAAAGCAATCTGTGAAACTTCTTTCTGTTCTGTGCATTCAACTCACGGAGTTGAACCTAAATTTTGATTGAGCAGTTCTGAGACACTCTTTCTGTAGAAAATGCAAGTGGACATTCGGAGCGCTAACAGGCCTATAGCGGAAAAAGTAATATCTTCAAATCAAAACTACACAGAAGCATTCTTTGAAACTTCT
This sequence comes from Nomascus leucogenys, assembly GCF_006542625.1. NCBI lineage: Eukaryota > Metazoa > Chordata > Mammalia > Primates > Hylobatidae > Nomascus > Nomascus leucogenys. The sequence goes on from NW_022097856.1 coordinate 12,465, forward strand.
TCCTGTTCTGTGCATTCAACTAACAGAGTTTAACCTTACTTTTGATTGAGCAGTGCTGAAAAACTCTTTCTGTAGAAAATGCAATTGGAAATTCGGGGCTCTAAGAGGCCTATAGTGGAAACGGAATATTTTCAAATAAAAACTGCACAGAAGAAATCTGTGAAACTTCTTACTGTTCTGTGCATTCAACTAACAGAGTTGAACCTCAGTTTTGATTGAACAGTTCTGAAACCCTCTTTCTGTGTAAAATAAAAGTGGACATTCAGGGCGCTAAGAGGACTATAGTGGAAAAAGGAAAATGTTCACATAAAAAGTACACAGAAGCTATCTGCGAAACTCCTCTTTGTTCAGTGCATTCAACTAACGGAGTTGAACCATACTTTTGATTGAGAAGTACTGAAACACTCTTTCTGTAGAAAATGCAAGTGGACCTTCGGAGCGCTAAGAGGCCTATAGCATAAAAAGTAATACCTTCAAATACAAACTACGCAGAAGCATTCTGTGAAACTTCTTTCTGTTCTTTGCATTCATCTAACAGAGTTGAACCTTACATTTGATTGAGCAGTTCTGAAACACTCTTTCTGTAGAAAATGCAAGTGGACATTCAGAGCGCTGGGAGGCCTATAGTGGGGAAAGGAATATCTTCAAATAAAAACCACACAGAAGCAATCTGTGAAACTTCTTACTGTTCTGTGCATTCAACTAACAGAGTTGAACCTTAGTTATTATTGAGCAGATCTGAAACACTCTTTCTGTAGAAAATGCAAGTGAACATTCAGGGCGCTAAGAGGCCTATAGCGGAAAAATGAATATGTTCAAATAAAAACTACACAGAAGCAATCTGTGAAACTTCTTACTGTTCTGTGGATTCAACTAACAGAGTTGAACCTTACTTTTGATTGAGCAGTTCTGAAACACCCTTTCTGTAGAAAATGCAAGTGGACATTCAGGGCGCTAAGAGGCCTATGGTGGAAAAAGTAATATCTTCAAATCAAAACTACACTGAAGCATTCTGTGAAACTTCTTCCTGTTCTGTGCATTCAACTAACAGAGTTTAACCTTACTTTTGATTGAGCAGTGCTGAAAAACTCTTTCTGTAGAAAATGCAATTGGAAATTCGGGGCTCTAAGAGGCCTATATTGGAAACGGAATATTTTCAAATAAAAACTGCACAGAAGAAATCTGTGAAACTTCTTACTGTTCTGTGCATTCAACTAACAGAGTTGAACCTCAGTTTTGATTGAACAGTTCTGAAACCCTGTTTCTGTATAAAATAAAAGTGGACATTCAGGGCGCTAAGAGGACTATAGTGGAAAAAGGAAAATGTTCACATAAAAAGTACACAGAAGCTATCTGCGAAACTCCTCTTTGTTCTGTGCATTCAACTAACGGAGTTGAACCTTACATTTGATTGAGAAGTACTGAAACACTCTTTCTGTAGAAAATGCAAGTGGACCTTCGGAGCGCTAAGAGGCCTATAGCAGAAAAAGTAATACCGTCAAATACAAACTACCCAGAAGCATTCTGTGAAACTTCTTTCTGTTCTTTGCATTCATCTAACAGAGTTGAACCTTACATTTGATTGAGCAGTTCTGAAACACTCTTTCTGTAGAAAATGCAAGTGGACATTCAGAGCGCTGGGAGGCCTATAGTGGGGAAAGGAATATCTTCAAATAAAAACCACACAGAAGCAATCTGTGAAACTTCTTACTGTTCTGTGCATTCAACTAACAGAGTTGAACCTTAGTTATTATTGAGCAGTTCTGAAACACTCTTTCTGTAGAAAATGCAAGTGAACATTCAGGGCGCTAAGAGGCCTAGAGCGGAAAAATGAATATGTTCAAATAAAAACTACACAGAAGCAATCTGTGAAACTTCTTGCTGTTCTGTGCATTCAACTAACAGAGTTGAACCTTAGGTTATATTGAGCAGTTATGAAACACTCTTTCTGCAGAAAATGCAAGTGAACATTCAGGGCGCCAAGAGGCCTATAGTTGAAAAAGGTATATGTTCAAATAAAAACTACAAAAAGCTATCTGTGAAACTTCTTACAGTTCTGTGCATTCAACTAACAGAGTTCAACCTTACATTTGATTGAGCAGTTCTGAAACACCCTTTATGTAGAAAATGCAAGTGGACTTTCAGGGCGCTAAGAGGCCTATGGTGGAAAAAGGAACACTTTCAAATAAAAACTACACAGAAGCAATCTGTAAAACTTCTTTCTGTTCTGTGCATTCAACTAACAGAGTTGAACCTTAGTTTTGATTGAGCAGTTCTGAAACACTCTTTCTGTAGAAAATACAAGTGGACATTCAGGGCGCTAAGAGGCCTATAGTGGAAAAAGGAATAAGTTCAAATAAAAACTACACAGAAGATATCTGTGAAACTTCTCTCTGTTCTGTGCATTCAACTAACAGAGTTGAACCTTAGTTTTGATTGAGCAGTTCTGAAACACTCTTTCTGTAGAAAATACAAGTGGACTTTCAGGGCGCTAAGAGGCCTATAGTGGAAAAAGGAATAAGTTCAAATAAAAACTACACAGAAGATATCTGTGAAACTTCTCTCTGTTCTGTGCATTCAAGTAATAGAGTTGAACCTTAGTTTTGATTGAGCAGTTCTGAAACACTCTTTCTGTAGAAAATGCAAGTGGACATTCATGGCGCTAAGAGGCAAATAGTAGAAAAAGGAATATCTTCGGGGTTGGAGCCAAGATGTCTGAATAGGAACAGCTCCGGTCTCCAGCTCCCAGCCCCAGCGACACAGAAGACCGGTGATTTCTGCATTTCTGCTTGAGGTACTGGTTTCATCTCACTAGGGAGTGCCTAACAGTGGGTGCACGACAGTCGGTGAAGCGCACTGTGCGCGAGCCGAAGCAGGGCGAGGCATTGACTCACTCGGGAATCGCAAGGGGTCAGGGAGTTCCCTTTCCTAGTCAAAGAAAGGGGAAGCAGACGGCACCTGGAATATCGGGTCAGTCCCACCCTGACTGCGCTTTTCCAAGGGGCCTGGAAAACGGCACACTAGGAGATTGTGTCCCGCACCTGGCTCGGAGGGTCCTATGCCCACGGAGTCTCGCTAATTGCTAGCACAGCAGTCTGAGATCGAACTGCAAGGCGGCAGCGAGGCTGGGGGAGGGGCGCCCGCCATTGCCCAGGCTTGCTTAGGTAAACAAAGCAGCCAGGAAGCTCGAACTGGGTGGAGCCCACCACAGCTCAAGGAGGCCTCCCTGCCTCTGTAGGCTCCACCTCTGGGGGCAGGGCACAGACAAACAAAAACTCTGCAAGAACTTCCACAGACTTAAATGTCCCTGTCTGACTGACAGCTTTGAAGAGAGTAGTGGTTCTCCCAGCACGCAGCTGGAGATCTGAGAACGGTCAGACTGCTTCCTAAAGTGGGTCCCTCACCCCTGAGCAGCCTAACTGGGAGGCACCCCCCCAGTAGGGACAAACTGACACCTCATTCAACCCGGTACTTCTCTGAGACAAAACTTTCAGAGGAACTATCAGACAGCTGAATTTGTGGTCTCACGAAAATCTGCTGTTCTGCAGCCACCGCTGCTGACACCCAGCCAAACAGGGTCTGGAGTGCACCTCTAGTAAACTCCAACAGACCTGCAGCTGAGGGTCCTGTCTGGTAGAAGGAAAACTAACAAACAGAAAGGACATCCACACCAAAAACCCATCTGTACATCACCATCATCAAAGACAAAAAGTAGATAAAACCACAAAAATGGGGAAAAAACAGACCAAAAAAACTGGAAACTCTAAAAAACAGAGCACCTCTCCTCCTTCAAAGGAACGCAGTTCCTCACCAGCAACGGAACAAAGCTGGATGGAGGATGACTTTGATGAGTTGAGAGAAGAAGGCTTCAGACGATCAAACTACTCTGAGCTACGAGAGGAAATTCAAAACAACAGCAAAGAAGTTAAAAACTTTGAAAAAAAATTAGAAGAATGGATAACTAGAATAACCAATGGAGAGAAGGGCTTCAAGGAGCCGATGGAGCTGAAAGCCAAGTTTCGAGAACTACGCGAAGATTGCAGAAGCCTCAGTAGCAGATGCGATCAACTGGAAGAAAGGTTATCGCTGATGGAAGATGAAATGAATGAAATGAAAAGAGAAGGGAAGTTTAGAGAAAAAAGGATAAAAAGAAATGAACAAAGCCTCCAAGAAATTTGGGACTATGTGAAAAGACCAAACCTACGTCTGATTGGTGTACCTGAAAATGATGGGGAGAATGGAACCAAGTTTTAAAACACTCTGCAAGATATTATCCAGGAGAACTTCCCCAATCTAGCAAGGCAGGCCGGCATTCAGATTCAGGAAATACAGAGAACGCCACAAAGATACTCCTCGAGAAGGGCAACTCCAAGACACATTATTGTCAGATTCACTAAAGTTGAAATGAAAGAAAAAATGTTAAGGGCAGCCGGAGAGAAAGGTCGGGTTACCCACAAAGGGAAGCCCATCAGACTAACAGCTGATCTCTCAGCAGAAACTCTACAAGCCAGAAGAGAGTGGGGGCCGATATTCAACATTCTTAAAGAAAAGAATTTTCAACCCAGAATCTCCTATCCCGCCAAACTAAGCTTCATAAGTGAAGGAGAAATAAAACACTTTACAGACAAGCAAACGCTGAGTGATTTTGTCACCACCAGGCCTGCCCTAAAAGAGCTCCTGAAGGAAGCACTAAACATGGAAAGGAACAACCGGTACCAGCCACTGCAAAAACATGCCAAATTGTAAAGACCATCGAGACTAGGAAGAAACTATAGCAACTAACGAGCAAAATAACCAACTAACTTCATAATGACAGGATCAGATTCACACATAACAATATTAACGTTAAATGTAAATGGGCTAAATGCTCCAATCAAAAGACACAGACTGGCAAACTGGATAAGGAGTCAGGACCCATCAGTGTGCTGTATTCAGGAAACCCATCTCACGTGCAGAGACACACATAGACTCAAAATAAAGGGATGGAGGAAGATCTATCAAGCAACTGGAAAACAAAAAAAGGCAGGGGTTGCAATCCTAGTCTCTGATAAAATAGACTTTAAACCAACAAAGATCAAAAGAGACAAAGAAGGCCATTACATAATGGTAAAGGGATCAATTCATCAAGAAGAGCTAACTATCCTAAATATATATGCACCCAACACAGGAGCACCCAGATTCATAAAGCAAGTCCTGAGTGACCTACAAAGGGACTTAAACTCCCACACAATAATAATGGGAGATTTTAACACCCCACTGTCAGCATTAGACAGATCAACGAGACAGAAAGTTAACAAGGATATCCAGGAATTGAACTCAGCTCTACATAAAGTGGACCTAATAGACATCTACAGAACTCTCCACCCCAAGTCAACAGAATATACATTTTTTTCAGCACCACACCACACGTATTCCAAAATTGACCACATAGTTGGAAGTAAAGCTCTCCTCAGCAAATGTAAAAGAACAGAAATTATAACAAACTGTCTCTCAGACCACAGTGCAATCAAACTAGAACTCAGGATTAAGAAACTCACTCAAAACCGCTCTACTACATGGAAACTGAACAACCTGCTCCTGAATGACTATTGGGTACATAATGAAATGAAGGCAGAAATAAAGATGTTCTTTGAAACCAACGAGAACAAAGACACAACATACCAGAATCTCTGGGACACGTTCAAAGCAGTGTGTAGAGGGAAATTTATAGCACTAAATGCCCACAAGAGAAAGCAGGAAAGATCCAAAATTGACTCCCTAACATCACAATTAAAAGAACTAGAAAAGCAAGAGCAAACACATTCAAAAGCCAGCAGAAGGCTAGAAATGACTAAAATCAGAGCAGAACTGAAGGAAATAGAGACACAAAAATCCCTTCAAAAAATTAATGAATCCAGGAGCTGGTTTTTTGAAAAGATCAACAAAATTGATGGACCGCTAGCAAGATTAATAAAGAAGAAAAGAGAGAAGAATCAAATAGATGCAATAAAAAACGAAAAAGGGGATATCACCACCGATCCCACAGAAATACAATCTACCATCAGAGAATACTACAAACACCTCTATGCAAATAAACGAGAAAATCTAGAAGAAATGGATAAATTCCTCAACAAATACACCCTCCCAAGACTAAACCAGGAAGAAATTGAATCTCTGAATAGACCAATAACAGGTTCTGAAATTGTGGCAATAATCAATAACTTACCAACCAAAAAGAGTCCAGGACCTGATGGATTCACAGCCGAATTCTACCAGAGGTACAAGGAGGAACTGGTACCATTCCTTCTGAAACTATTCCAATCGATAGAAAAAGAGGGAATCCTCCCTAAACATTTTATGAAGCCAGCATCGTCCTGATACCAAAACCTGGCAGAGACATAACCAAAAAAGAGAATTTCAGACCAATATCCTTGATGAACATTGATGCAAAAATCCTCAATAAAATACTGGCAAACCGAATCCAGCATCACATCAAAAAGCTTATCCACCATGATCAAGTGGGCTTCATCCCTGGGATGCAAGGCTGGTTCAACATACGCAAATCAATAAATGTAATCCAACATATAAACAGAACCAAAGACAAAAACCACATGATTATCTCAATAGATGCAGAAAAGGCCTTTGACAAAATTCAACAACCCTTCATGCTAAAAACTCTCAATAAATTAGGTATTGATGGGACGTATCTCAAAATAATAAGAGCTATCTACGACAAACCCACAGCCAATATCATACTGAATGGGCAAAAACTGGAAGCATTACCTCTGAAAACTGGCACAAGACAGGGATGCCCTCTCTCACCGCTCCTGTTCAACATAGTGCTGGAAGTTCTGGCCAGAGCAATCAGGCAGGAGAAGGAAATAAAAGGTATTCAATTAGGAAAAGAGGAAGTCAAATTGTCCCTGTTTGCAGATGACATGATTGTATATCTAGAAAACCCCATTGTCTCAGCCCAAAATCTCCATAAGCGGATTAGCAACTTCAGCGAAGTCTCAGGATACAAAATTAATGTACAAAAATCACAAGCATTCTTGTACACCAATAACAGACAAACAGAGAGCCAAATCATGAGTGAACTCCCATTCACAATTGCTTCAAAGAGAATAAAATACCTAGGAATCCAACTTACAAGGGATGTGAAGGACCTCTTCAAGGAGAACTACAAACCACTGCTCAATGAAATAAAAGAGGATACAAACAAATGGAAGAACATTCCATGCTCATGGGTTGGAAGAATCAATATCGTGAAAATGGCCATACTGCCCAAGGTAATTTATAGATTCAATGCCATCCCCATCAAGCTACCAATGACTTTCTTCACAGAATTGGAAAAAACTACTTTAAAGTTCATATGGAACCAAAAAAGAGCCCGCATCGCCAAGTCAATCCTAAGCCAAAAGAACAAAGCTGGAGGCATCACGCTACCTGACTTTAAACTATACTACAAGGCTACAGTAAACAAAACAGCATGGTACTGGTACCACAACAGAGACATAGATCAATGGAACAGAACAGAGCCCTCAGAAATGATGCCGCATAGCTACAACTATCTGATCTTTGACAAACCTGACAAAAACAAGAAATGGGGAAAGGATTCCCTATTTAATAAATGGTGCTGGGAAAACTGGCTAGCCATATGTAGAAAGCTGCAACTGGATCCCTTCCTTACACCTTATACAAAAATTAATTCAAGATGGATTAAAGACTTATATGTTAGACCTAAAACCATTAAAATCCTACAAGAAAACCTAGGCAATACCATTCAGGACATAGGCGTGGGCAAGGACTTCATGTCTAAAACACCAAAAGCAATGGCAACAAAAGCCAAAATCGACAAATGGGATCTCATTAAACTAAAGAGCTTCTGCACAGCAAAAGAAACTATCATCAGAATGAACAGGCAACCTACAGAATGGGAGAAAATTTTTGCAACCTACTCATCTGACAAAGGGCTAATATCCAGAATCTATAACGAACTCAAACAAATTTACAAGAAAAAAACAAACAACCCCATCAAAAAGTGGGCAGAGGACATGAACAGACACTTCTCAAAAGAAGACATTTATGCAGCCAGAAAACACATGAAGAAATGCTCATCATCACTGGCCATCAGAGAAATGCAAATCAAAACCACAGTGAGATACCATCTCACACCAGTTAGAATGGCCATCATTAAAAAATCAGGAAACAACAGGTGCTGGAGAGGATGTGGAGAAATAGGAACACTTTTACACTGTTGGTGGGACTGTAAACTAGTTCAACCATTGTGGAAGTCAGTGTGGCGATTCCTCAGGGATCTCGAACTAGAAATACCATTTGACCCAGCCATCCCATTACTGGGTATATACCCAAAGGACTATAAATCATGCTGCTATAAAGACACATGCACACGTATGTTTATTGCGGCACTATTCACAATAGCAAAGAGTTGGAACCAACCCAAATGTCCAACAACGATAGACTGGATTAAGAAAATGTGGCACATATACACCATGGAATACTATGCAGCCATAAAAAATGATGAGTTCGTGTCCTTTGTAGGGACATGGATGAAACTGGAAAACATCATTCTCAGTAAACTATCGCAAGGACAAAAAACCAAACACCGCATGTTCTCACTCATAGGTGGGAATTGAACAATGAGAACTCATGGACACAGGAAGGGGAACATCACACTCCGGGGACTGTTGTGGGGTGGGGGGAGGGGGGAGGGACAGCATTAGGAGATACACCTAATGCTAAATGACGAGTTAATGGGTGCAGGAAATCAACATGGCACATGGATACATATGTAACAAACCTGCACATTGTGCACAAGTACCCTAAAACCCTAAAGTATAATAATAAAAAAAACAAAAAAAAAAAAAAAGAAAATGCAAGTGGACATTCAGGGCGCTAAGAGGACTATAGTGGAAAAAGGAATATTTTCAAATAAAAACTGCACAGAAGCAATCTGCGAAACTTCTTACTGTTCTGTGCATTCAACTAACATAGTTGAACGGTAGTTTTTATTGAGCAGTTATGAAACACTCTTTCTATAGAAAATGCAAGTGGACATTCAGGGCGCTGAGAGGCCTATAGTGGGAAAAGTAATATCTTCAAATAAAAACCACACAGAAGCAATCTGTGAAACTACTTACTGTTCTGTGCATTCAATTAACACGGTTGAACCTAAGTTATTATTGAGCAGTTCTGAAACACTCTTTCTGTAGGAAATGCAAGTGAACATTCAGGGCGCTAAGAGGCCTGTAGTGGAAAAAGGAATATTTTCAAATAAAAACTGCACAGAAGCAATCTGTGAAATTTCTTACTGTTCTGTGCATTCAACTAACAGAGTTCAAACTTACTTTTGATTGAGGAGTTCTGAAACACCATTTCTGTATAAAATGCAAGTGGACATTCAGGGCGCTCAGAGGCCTATGGTGGTAAAAGGAATACCTTCAAATAAAAACTACACAGCAGCAATCTGTGAAACTACTTACTGTTCTGTGCATTGAACTAACAGGGTTGAAACTTAGTTAATATTGAGCAGTTCTGAAACACTCTTTCTATAGGAAAAGCAAGTGGACATTCAGGGCGCTGAGAGGCCTATAGTGGGAAAAGGAATATCTTCAAATAAAAACCACACAGAAGCAATCTGTGAAACTTCTTACTGTTCTGTGCATTCAACTAACAGATTTGAACCTTAGTTTATGTTGAGCAGTTATGAAACACTCTTTCTGCAGAAAATGCAAGTGAACATTCAGGGCGCTAAGAGGCCTACAGTTGAAAAAGTTACATGTTCAAATAAAAACTACAAAGAAGCTATCCGTGAAACTTCTTACAGTTCTGTGCGTTCAACTAACAGAGTTCAACCTTACTTTTGATTGAGCAGTTCTGAAACACACTTTCTGTAGAAAATGCAAGTGCACATTCGGAGCGCTAAGAGGCCTATAGCGGAAAAAGAAATATCTTCAAATAAAAATTACACAGAAGCATTCTGTGGAACTTCTTTCTGTTCTGTGCATTCAACTAACACAGTTTAACCTTACTTTTGATTGAGCAGTTCTGAAACACTCTTTCTGTAGAAAATGCAATTGGACATTCAGGGCGCTAAGAGGCCTATAGTGGAAAAGGTATATTTTCAAATGAAAACTGCACAGAAGAAATCTGTGAAACTTCTTACTGTTTTGTGCATTCAACTAACAGAGTTGAACCTCAGTTTTGATTGAGCAGTTCTGAAACACTCTTTCTCTAGAAAATACAAGTGGACATTCAGGGAGCAAAGACGACTCTAGTGGAAAAAGGAAAAAGTTCACATGAAAACTACACAGAAGCTATCTGTGAAACTTCTCTCTGTTCTGTGCATTCAACTAACGGAGTTGAACCTTACATTTGATTGAGCAGTTCTGAAACACTCTTTCTGTAGAAAATGCAAGTGGACCTTCGGAGCGCTAAGAGGCCTATAGAGGAAAAAGCAATACCTTCAAATACAAACTACACAGAAGCATTCTGTGAAACTTCTTTCTGTTCTTTGCTTACATCTAACAGAGTTGAACCTTACTTTTGATTGAGCACTTCTGAAACACCCTTTCTATAGGAAATGCAATTGGACATTCAGGGAGCTAAGAGGCCTATAGTGGAAAAAGGAATATTTAAAAATAAAAACTGCACAGAAAAAATCTGCGAAACTTCTTACTGTTCTGTGCATTCAACTAACACAGTTGAACGGTAGTTTTTATTGAGCAGTTCTGAAACACTCTTTCTGTAGAAAATGCAAGTGGACATTCAGGGCGCTGAGAGGCCTATAGTGGGAAAAGGAATATCTTCAAATAAAAACCACACAGATGCAATCTGTGAAACTTCTTACTGTTCTGTGCATTCAACAAACAAAGTTGAAACTTAGTTATTATTGAGCAGTTCTGAAACCCTCTTTCTGTAGAAAATGCAAGTGAACATTCAGGGCGCTAAGAGGCCCATAGTATAAAAAGGAATATCTTCAAACAAAAACTACACAGAAGCAATCTGTGAAACTTCTTTCTGTTGTGTGCATTCAACTGACAGATTTGAACCTTACTTTTGATTGAGCAGTTCTGAAACACTCTTTCTGTAGAAAATGCAAGTGGACATTCGGAGCGCTAAGAGGCCTATAGCGGAAAAAGTAAAATCTTTAAATAAAAACTACACAGAAGCATTCTGTGAAACTTCTTTGTGTTCTGTGCATTCAACTAACAGAGTTGAACCTTAGTTTTGATTGAGCAGTTCTGAAACACTCTTTCTGTAGAAAATGCAAGTGGACATTCAGGGCGCTAAGAGGCCTATGGTGGAAAAAGGAATACCTTCAAATAAAAACTACACAGAAGCAATCTGTGAAATTTCTTACGGTTCTGTTCTTTAAACTAACACAGTTGAACCTTAATTTGATTGAAGAGTTCTGAAACACTCTTGCTGTAGAAAATGCAAGTGGACAATCATGGCGCTAAGAGGCCAATAGTGGAAAAGGGAATATCATCAAACAAAAACTACAAGGAAGCAATCTGTGAAACTTCTTTCTGTTCTGTGCATTCAACTAACAGAGTTTAAACTTACTTTTGATTGAGCAGTTCTGAAACACTCTTTCTGTAGAAAATACAAGTGGACATTCATGGCGCTATGAGGCCTATAGTGGAAAAAGGAATAAGATCAAATAAAAACTACACAGAAGATATCTGTGAAACTTCTCTCTGTTCTGTGCATTCAACTAACAGAGTTGAACCTTAGTTTTGATTGAGCAGTTCTGAAACACTCTTTCTGTAGAAAATGCAAGTGCACATTCATGGCGCTAAGAGGCCGATAGTAGAAAATGGAATATCTTCAAACAAAAACTACACAGAAGAAATCTGTGAAACTTCTTACTGTTTTGTGCATTCAACTAACAGAGTTGAACCTCAGTTTTGATTGAGCAGTTCTGAAACATTCTTTCTGTAGAAAATACAAGTGGACATTCAGGGCGCTAAGACGACAATAGTGGAAAAAGGAAAAAGTTCACATAAAAACTACACAGAAGCCATCTGTGAAACTTCTCTCTGTTCTGTGCATTCAACTAACGGAGTTGAACCTTACATTTGATTGAGCAGTTCTGAAACACTCTTTCTGTAGAAAATGCAAGTGGATCTTCGGAGCGCTAAGAGGCCTATAGCGGAAAAAGTAATACCTTCAAATACAAACTACACAGAAGCATTCTGTGAAACTTCTTTCTGTTCCGTGCATTCAACTAACAGAGTTTAACCTTACTTTTGATTGAGCAGCTCTGAAACACTCTTTCTGTAGAAAATGCAATTGGACATTCAGGGCGCTAAGAGGCCTTTAGTGGACTAGGAATATTTTCAAATAAAAACTGCACAGAAGAAATCTGTGAAACTTCTTACTGTTCTGTGCATTCAAATAACAGAGGTCAACCTCAGTTTTGATTGTGCAGTTCTGAAACACTCTTTCTGTAGAAAATACAAGTGGACATTCAGGGCGCTAAGAGGACTATAGTGGAAAAAGGAATAGTTCACATGAATACTACACAGAAGATATCTGTGAAACTTCTCTCTGTTCTGTGCATTCAAATAACGGAGTTGAACCTTACTTTTGATTTGAGAAGTTCTGAAACACTCTTTCTGTAGAAAATGCAATTGGATATTCGTAGCGCTAAGAGGCCTATAGCGGAAAAAGTAATACCTTCAAATACAAACTACACAGGAGCATTCTGTGAAACTTCTTTCTGTTCTTTGCATTCATCTAACAGAGTTGAACCTTACTTTTGATTGAGCACTTCTGAAACACCCTTTCTATAGAAAATGCAATTGGACATTCAGGGAGCTAAGAGGCCTATAGTGGAAAAAGGAATATTTTCAAATAAAAACTGCACAGAAGCAATCTGCGAAACTCCTTACTGTTCTGTGCATTCAACTAACATAGTTGAACGGTAGTTTTTATTGAGCAGTTCTGAAACACACTTTCTGTAGAAAATGCAAGTGGACATTCAGGGCGCTGAGAGGCCTATAGTGGGAAAAGGAATATCTTCAAATAAAAACCACACAGAAGCAATCTGTGAAACTTCTTACTGTTCTGTGCATTCAACTAACAGAGTTGAACCTTAGTTATTATTGAGCAGTTCTGAAACACTCTTTCTTTAAAAAATGCAAGGGAACATTCAGGGCGCTGAGAGGCCTATAGCGGAAAAATGAATATGTTCAAATAAAAACTACACAGAAGCAATCTGTGAATCTTCTTACTGTTCTGTGCATTCAACTAACAGAGTTAAACCTAAGTTTATATTGAGCAGTTATGAAACACTCTTTCTATAGAAAATGCAAGTGAACATTCAGGGCGCTAAGAGGCCTATAGTTGAAAAAGCTATATGTTCAAATAAAAACTACAAAGAAGCTATCTGTGAAACATCTTACAGTTCTGTGCATTCAACTAACACAGTTGAACCTTAATTTTGACTGAACAGTTCTGAAACACTCTTTCTGTAGAAAATGCAAGTGGACATTCATGGCGCTAATAAGCCTATAGTGGAAAAGGGAATATCTTCAAACAAAAACTACAAAGAAGCAATCTGTGAAACTTCTTTCTGTTCTGTGCATTCAACTAACAGAGTTGAACCTTAGTTTTGATTGAGCAGTTCTGAAACACTCTTTCTGTAGAAAATGCAAGTGGAAAATCATGGCGCTAAGAGGCCCATAGTAGAAAAAGGAATATCTTCAAACAAAAACTACACAGAGGCAATCTGTGAAACTTCTTTCTGTTCTGTGCATTGAACTAACAGAGTTGAACCTTACATTTGAATGAGCAGTTCTGAAACACTCTTTCTGTAGAAAATGCAAGTGGACCATCGGAGCGCTAAGAGGCCTATAGCGGAAATAGTAATACCTTCAAATACAAACTAAACAGAAGCATTCTGGGAAACTTCTTTCTGTTCTTTGCTTACATCTAACAGAGTTGAACCTTACTTTTGATTGAGCACTTCTGAAACACCCTTTCTATAGGAAATGCAATTGTACATTCAGGGGGCTAAGAGGCCTATAGTGGAAAAAGGAATATTTACAAATAAAAAGTGCACAGAAATAATCTGCGAAACTTCTTACTGTTCTGTGCATTCAACTAAAACATTTGAACGGTAGTTTTTATTGAGCAGTTCTGAGAAACACTTTCTGTAGAAAATGCAAGTGGACATTCAGGGCGCTAAGAGGCCTATAGTGGGAAAAGGAATATCTTCAAATAGAAACCACACAGATGCAATCTGTGAAATTTCTTACTGTTCTGTGCATTCAACAAACAAAGTTGAACCTTAGGTATCATTGAGCAGTTCTGAAACCCTCTTTCTGTAGAAAATGCTAGTGAACATTCAGGGCGCTAAGAGGCCCATAGTATAAAAAGGAATATCTTCAAACAAAAACTACACAGAAGCAATCTGTGAAACTTCTTTCTGTTCTGTGCATTCAACTAACAGAGTTGAACCTTACTTTTGATTGAGCAGTTCTGAAACACTCTTTCTGTAGAAAATGCAATTGGACATTCATGGCGCTATGAGGCCTATAGTGGAAAAGGGAATATTTCAAACAAAAACTACAAAGGAGCAATCTGTGAAACTTCTTTCTGTTCTGTGCATTCAACTAACAGTGTTGAACCTTAGTTTTGATTGAGCAGTTCTGAAACACTCTTTCTGTAGAAAATACAATTGGACATTCAGGGCGCTAAGAGGGCTACAGTGGAAAAAGTAAAAAGTTCACATAAAAACTACACAGAAGTTATCTGTGAAAATTCTCTCTGTTCAGTGCATTCAACTAACGTAGTTGAACCTTACATTTGATTGAGAAGATCTGAAACACTCTTTCTGTAGAAAATGCAAGTGGATCTTCGGAGCGCTAAGAGGCCTATAGCGGAAAAAGTAATAACTTCAAATACAAACTACACAGAAGCATTCTGTGAAACATATTTCTGTTCTTTGCATTCATCTAACAGAGTTGAACCTTACTTTTGATTGAGCACTTCTGAAACACCCTTTCTATAGATTATGCAATTGGACATTCAGGGAGCTAAGAGGCCCATAATAGAAAAAGGAATATCTTCAAACAAAAACTACACAGAAGCAATCTGCGAAACTTCGTTCTGTTCTGTGCATTCAACTAACAGAGTTTAACCTTACTTTTGATTGAGCAGTTCTGATACACTCTTTCTGTAGAAAATGCAAGTGGACCTTCGGAGCGCTAAGAGGCCTATAGCGGAAAAAGTAATATCTTCAAATAAAAGCTACACAGAAGCATTCTGTGAAACTTCTTTCTGTTCTGTGCATTCAACTAACAGAGTTGAACCTTAGTTATTATTGAGCAGTTCTGAAACACTCTTTCTGTAGAAAATGCAAGTGGACCTTCGGAGCGCTAAGAGGCCTATAGCGGAAAAAGTAATACCTTCAAATACAAACTAAACAGAAGCATTCTGGGAAACTTCTTTCTGTTCTTTGCTTACATCTAACAGAGTTGAACCTTACTTTTGATTGAGCACTTCTGAAACACCCTTTCTATAGGAAATGCAATTGTACATTCAGGGGGCTAAGAGGCCTATAGTGGAAAAAGGAATATTTACAAATAAAAAGTGCACAGAAATAATCTGCGAAACTTCTTACTGTTCTGTGCATTCAACTAAAACATTTGAACGGTAGTTTTTATTGAGCAGTTCTGAGAAACACTTTCTGTAGAAAATGCAAGTGGACATTCAGGGCGCTGAGAGGCCTATAGTGGGAAAAGGAATATCTTCAAATAGAAACCACACAGATGCAATCTGTGAAATTTCTTACTGTTCTGTGCATTCAACAAACAAAGTTGAACCTTAGGTATCATTGAGCAGTTCTGAAACCCTCTTTCTGTAGAAAATGCAAGTGAACATTCAGGGCGCTAAGAGGCCCATAGTATAAAAAGGAATATCTTCAAACAAAAACTACACAGAAGCAATCTGTGAAACTTCTTTCTGTTCTGTGCATTCAACTAACAGAGTTGAACCTTACTTTTGATTGAGCAGTTCTGAAACACTCTTTCTGTACAAAATGCAAGTGGACCTTCGGAGCGCTAAGAGGCCTATAGCGATAAAAGTAAAATCTTTAAATAAAACCTACACAGAAGCATTCTGTGAAACTTCTTTGTGTTCTGTGAATTCAACTAACAGAGTTTAACCTTACTTTTGATTGAGCAGTTCTGAAACACTCTTTCTGTAGAAAATGCAATTGAACATTCATGGCGCTATGAGGCCTATAGTGGAAAAGGGAATATTTCAAACAAAAACTACAAAGGAGCAATCTGTGAAACTTCTTTCTGTTCTGTGCATTCAACTAACAGTGTTGAACCTTAGTTTTGATTGAGCAGTTCTGAAACACACTTTCTGTAGAAAATACAATTGGACATTCAGGGCGCTAAGAGGGCTACAGTGGAAAAAGTAAAAAGTTCACATAAAAACTACACAGAAGTTATCTGTGAAAATTCTCTCTGTTCAGTGCATTCAAATAACGTAGTTGAACCTTACATTTGATTGAGAAGATCTGAAACACTCTTTCTGTAGAAAATGCAAGTGGATCTTCGGAGCGCTAAGAGGCCTATAGCGGAAAAAGTAATAACTTCAAATACAAACTACACAGAAGCATTCTGTGAAACATCTTTCTGTTCTTTGCATTCATCTAACAGAGTTGAACCTTACTTTTGATTGAGCACTTCTGAAACACCCTTTATATAGATTATGCAATTGGACATTCAGGGAGCTAAGAGGCCCATAATAGAAAAAGGAATATCTTCAAACAAAAACTACACAGAAGCAATCTGCGAAACTTCGTTGTGTTCTGTGCATTCAACTAACAGAGTTAAACCTTACTTTTGATTGAGCAGTTCTGAAACACTCTTTCTGTAGAAAATGCAAGTGGACCTTCGGAGCGCTAAGAGGCCTATAGCGGAAAAAGTAATATCTTCAAATAAAAGCTACACAGAATCATTCTGTGAAACTTCTTTCTGTTCCGTGCATTCAACTAACAGAGTTGAACCTTAGTTATTATTGAGCAGTTCTGAAACACTCTTTCTGTAGAAAATGCAAGTGAACATTCAGGGCGCTAAGAGGCCTATAGCGGAAAAATGAATATGTTCAAATAAAAACTACACAGAAGCAATCTGGGAAACTTCTTACTGTTCTGTGCATTCAACTAACAGAGTTGAACCTTAGTTTATATTGAGCAGTTATGAAACAATCTTTCTGCAGAAAATGCAAGTGAACAATCAGAGCTCTAAGAGGCCAATAGTTGAAAAAGGTATATGTTCAAATAAAAACTACAAAGAAGCTATCTGTGAAACATCTTACAGTTCTGTGCATTCAACTAACAGAGTTCAACCTTACTTTTGATTGAGCAGTTCTGAAACACCCTTTCTGTTGAAAATGCAAGTGGACATTCAGGGCGCTAACTGGCCTATGGTGGAGAAAGGAATACCTTCAAATAAAAACTACACAGAAGCAATCTGTGAAACTTCTTAAGGTTCTGTTCTTTAAGCTAACACAGTTGAACCTTAATTTTGATTGAACAGTTCTGAAACACTCTTTCTGTAGAAAATGCAAGGGGACATTCATGGCGCTAAGAGGCCTATAGTATAAAAGGGAATATCTTCAAACAAAAACTTCAAAGAAGCAATCTGTGAAACTTCTTTCTGTTCTGTGCATTCAACTAACAGAGGTGAACCTTAGTTTTGATTGAGCAGTTCTGAAACACTCTTTCTGTAGAAAATGCAAGTGGACTTTCAGGGCGCTAAGAGGCCGATAGTGGAAAAAGGAATAAGTTCAAATAAAAACTACACAGAAGCAATCTGTGAAACTTCTCTCTGTTCTGTGCTCTCAACTAACAGAGTTGAACCTTACTTTTGATTGAGCAGTTCTGAAACACTCTTTGTGTAGAAAATGCAAGTGGACCTTCGGATCGCTAAGATGCCTATAGCGGAAAAAGTAATATCTTCAAATAAAAACTACACAGAAGCATTCTGTGAAACTTCTTTCTGTTCTGTGCATTCAACAAACACAGTTTAACCTTACTTTTGATTGAGCAGTTCTGAAACACTCTTTCTGAAAAAAATGCAATTGGACATTCAGGGTGCTAAGAGGCCTATATTGGAAAAGGAATATTTTCAAATAAAATCCGCACAGAAGAAATCTGTGAAACTTCTTACTGTTCTGTGCATTCAACTAACGGAGTTGAACATCAGTTTTGATTGAGCAGTTCTGAAACACTTTTTCTGTAGAAAATACAAGTGGACATTCAGAGCGCTAACAGGACTATAGTGGAAAAAGGAAAAAGTACACATAAAAAATACAGAGAAGCTATCTGTGAAACTTCTCTCTGTTCTGTGCATTCAACTAACGGAGTTGAACCTTACTTTTGATTGAGAAGTTCTGAAACACTCTTTCTGTAGAAAATGCAAGTGGACCTTCGGAGCGCTAAGCTGCCTATGGCGGAAAAAGTAGTACCTCCAAATACAAACTACACAGAAGCATTCTGTGAAACTTCTTTCTGTTCTTTGCATTCATCTAACAGAGTTGAACCTTACTTTTGATTGAGCACTTCCGAAACACCCTTTCTATAGAAAATGCAATTGGACATTCAGGGAGCTAAGAGGCCTATAGTTGAAAAAGGAATAAGTTCAAATAAAAACTACACAGAAGATATCTGTGAAACTTCTCTCTATTCTGTGCATTCAGCTAACAGACATGAACTTTAGTTTTGATTGAACAGTTCTGAAACATACTTTCTGTAGTAAATGCAAGTGGACATTCTTGGCGCTAAGAGGCCCATAGTAGAAAAAGGAATATCTTCAAACAAAAACTACACAAAAGCAATCTGTGAAAGTCCTTTCTGTTCTGTGCATTCAACTAACAGACTTGAACCTTACTTTTGATTGAGCAGTTCTGAAAAACTCTTTCTGTAGAAAATGCAAGTGAACATTCAGGGCGCTAAGAGGCCTATGGTGGAAAAAGGAACACCTTCAAAAAAAAACTACACAAAAGCAATCTGTGAAACTTCTTATGGTTCTGTTCTTTAAACTAACACAGTTGAACTTTAATTTTGATCGAACAGTTCTGAAACACTCTTCCTGTAGAAAATGCAAGTGGACATTCATGGCGCTAAGAGGCCTATAGTGGAAAAGGGAATATCTTCAAACAAAAACTACAAAGAAGCAATCTGTGAAACTTCTTTCTGTTCTGTGCATTCAACTAACAGAGTTGAACCATAGTTTTGATTGAGCAGTTCTGAAACACTCATTCTGTAGAAAATACAAGTGGACATTCAGGGCGCTAAGAGGCCTATAGTGGAAAAAGCAATAAGTTCAAATAAAAACTACAGAGAAGATATCTGTGAAACTTCTCTCTGTTCTGTGCATTAACCTAACAGAGTTGAACCTTAGTTTTGATTGAGCAGTTCTGAAACACTCTTTCTGTAGAAAATGCAAGTGGACTTTCGGAGCGCTAAGAGGCCTATAGCGGAAAAAGTAATGTCTTCAAATAAAAACTACACAGAAGAATTCAGTAAAACTTCTTTCTTTTCTGTGCATTCAACTAAAAGAATTTAACCTTACTTTTGATTGAGCAGTTCTGAAACACTCTTTCTGTAGAAAATGCAATTGGACATTCAGGGCGCTAAGAGGCCTATAGTGGAAA
The DNA here is from genome assembly GCF_006542625.1 of Nomascus leucogenys. Taxonomy (NCBI): domain Eukaryota; kingdom Metazoa; phylum Chordata; class Mammalia; order Primates; family Hylobatidae; genus Nomascus; species Nomascus leucogenys. Next base: position 32,148 of record NW_022097856.1, read on the forward strand.
AGGAATATTTTCAAATAAAAACTGCACGGAAGAAATCTGTGAAACTTCTTACTGTTCTGTGCATTCAACTAACAGAGTTGAACCTCAGTTTTGATTGAGCAGTTCTGAAACACTCTTTCTGTAGAAAATACAAGTGGACATTCAGGGCGCTAAGAGGACTATAGTGGAAAAAGGAAAAAGTTCACATCAAAACTACACAGAAGCTATCTGTGAAACTTCTCTCTGTTCTGTGCATTCAACTAACGGAATTGAACCTTATTCTTGATTGAGAAGTTCTGAAACACTCTTTCTGTAGAAAATGCAAGTGGACCTTCGGAGCGCTAAGAGCTATAGCGGAAAAGTAATACTCAAATACAAACTACACAGAAGACTGAATTCTTTTTTTGGTTAAAAGAGTAACTACTTTGAATTCTGAAACACTCTTTCTGTAGAAAATGCCTGTGGACCTCGGAGCGCTAAGAGGCCTATAGCGGAAAAAGTAATACCTTCAAATACAAACTACACAGAAGCATTCTGTGAAACTTCTTTTTGTTCTTTGCGTTCATCTAACAGAGTTGAACCTTACTTTTGATTGAGCACTTCTGAAACACCCTTTCTATAGAAAATGCAATTGGACATTCAGGGAGCTAAGAGGCCTATAGTGGAAAAAGGAATATTTTCAAATAAAAACAGCACAGAAGCAATCTGCGAAAATTCCTACTGTTCTGTGCATTCAACTAACATAGTTGAACCTTAGTTATTATTGAGCAGTTCTGAAACACTCTTTCTGTAGAAAATGCAAGTGAACATTCAGGGCGCTAAGAGGCCTATAGCGGAAAAATGAATAGGTTCAAATAAAAACTACACAGAAGCAATCTGTGAAACTTCTTACAGTTCTGTGCATTCAACTAACAGAGTTGAACCTTAGTTTATATTGAGCAGTTATGAAACACTCTTTCTGCAGAAAATACAAGTGAACATTCAGGGCGCTATTAGTCCTAGAGTTGAAAAAGTTATATGTTCAAATAAAAACTACAAAGAAGATATCTCTGAAACTTCTTACAGTTCTGTGCATTCAACTAACAGAGTTCAACCTTACTTTTGATTGAGCAGTTCTGAAACACCCTTTCTGTAATAAATGCATGTGGACATTCAGGGTGCCAAGAGGCCTATGGTGGAAAAAGGAATACCTTGAAATAAAAACTACACAGAAGCAATCTGTGAAACGTCTTACGGTTCTGTTCTTTAAACTAACACAGTTGAACCTTAATTTTGATTGAACATTTCTGAAACACTCTTTCTGTAGAAAATGCTAGTGGACATTCATGGCGCTAAGAGGCCTGTAGTGGAAAAGGGAATATCTTCAAACAAAAACTACAAAGAAGCAATCTGTGAAACTTCTTTCTGTTCTGTGCATTCAACTAACAGTGTTGAACCTTAGTTTTGATTGAGCAGTTCTGAAACACTCTTTCTGTAGAAAATACAAGTGGACATTCTGGGCGCTAAGTGGCCTGTAGTGGAAAAAGTAATAAGTTCAAATAAAAACTACACAGAAGTTATCTGTGAAACTTCTTTCTGTTCTGTGCATTCAACTAACAAATTTGAACCTTACTTTTGATTGAGCAGTTCTGAAACACTCTTTGTGTAGAAAATACAAGTGGACCTTCGGAGCGCTAAGACGCCTATAGCGGAAAAAGTAATATCTTCAAATAAAAACTACACAGAAGCATTCTGTGAAACTTCTTTCTATTCTGTGCAATCAACTAACAGAGTTTAACCTTACTTTTGATTGAGCAGTTCTGAAACATTCTTTCTGTAGGAAATGCAATTTGACATTCAGGGCGCTAAGAGGCCTATAGTGGAAAAGGAAGATTTTCAAATAAAAACCGCACAGAAGAAATCTGTGAAACTTCTTACTGTTCTGTGCACTCAACTAACGGAGTTGAACATCAGTTTTGATTGAGCAGTTCTGAAACACTCTTTCTGTAGAAAATACAAGTGGACATTCAGGGCGCTAACAGGACTATAGTGGAAAAAGGAAAAAGTTCACATAAAAACTACACAGAAGCTATCTGTGAAACTTCTCTCTGTTCTGTGCATTCAACTAACGGAGTTGAACCTTACTTTTGATTGAGAAGTTCTGAAACACTCTTTCTGTAGAAAATGCAAGTGGACCTTCGGAGCGCTAAGAGGCCTATAGCAGAAAAAGTAATACCTTCAAATACAAACTACACAGAAACATTCTGTGAAACTTCTTTCTGATCTTTGCATTCATCTAACAGAGTTGAACCTTCCTTTTGATTGAGCACTTCTGAAACACCCTTTCTATAGAAAATGCAATTGGACATTCAGGGAGCTAAGAGGCCTATAATGGAAAAAGAAATATTTTCAAATAAAAACTGCACAGAAGCAATCTGCGAAACTTCTTATTGTTCTGTGCATTCAACTAATATTGTTGAACGGTAGTTTTTATTGAGCAGTTCTGAAACACTCTTTCTGTAGAAAATGCAAGTGGACATTCAGAGCCCTGGGAGGCCTATAGTGGGGAAAGGAATATCTTCAAATAAAAACCACACAGAAGCAATCTGTGAAACTTCTTACTGTTCTGTGCATTCAACTAACAGAGTTGAACCTTAGTTATTATTGAGCAGTTCTGAAACCCTCTTTCTGTAGAAAATGCAAGTGAACATTCAGGGCGCTAAGAGGCCTATAGCGGAAAAATGAATATGTTCAAATAAAAACTACACAGAAGCAATCTGTGAAACTTCTTACTGTTCAGTGCATTCAACTAACAGAGTTGAACCTTAGTTTATATTGAGCAGTTATGAAACACTCTTTCTGTAGTAAATGCAAGTGAACATTCAGGGCGCTAAGAGAGCTATGGTGGAAAAAGGAACACCTTCAAAAAAAAACTACACAAAAGCAATCTGTGAAACTTCTTACGGTTCTGTTCTTTAAACTAACACAGTTGAACTTCAATTTTGATCGAACAGTTCTGAAACACTCTTTCTGTAGAAAATGCAAGTGGACATTCATGGCGCTAAGAGGCCTATAGTGGAAAAGGGAATATCTTCAAACAAAAACTACAAAGAAGCAATCTGTGAAACTCCTCTTTGTTCTGTGCATTCAACTAACGGAGTTGAACCTTACTTTTGATTGAGAAGTACTGAAAGAGTCTTTCTGTAGAAAATGCAAGTGGACCTTCGGATCGCTAAGAGGCCTATAGCAGAAAAAGTAATACCTTCAAATACAAACTACTCAGAAGCATTCTGTGAAACTTCTTTCTGTTCTTTGCATTCATCTAACAGAGTTGAACCTTACTTTTGTTTGAGCAGTTCTGAAACACTCTTTCTGTAGAAAATGCAAGTGGACATTCAGAGCCCTGGGAGGCCTATAGTGGGGAAAGGAATATCTTCAAATAAAAACCACACAGAAGCAATCTGTGAAACTTCTTACTGTTCTGTGCATTCAACTAACAGAGTTGAACCTTAGTTATTATTGAGCAGTTCTGATACACTCTTTCTGTAGAAAATGCAAGTGAACATTCAGGGCGCTAAGAGGCCTATAGCGGAAAAATGAATATGTTCAAATAAAAACTACACAGAAGCAATATCTGAAACTTCTTACTGTTCTGTGCATTCTACTAACAGAGTTGAACCTTAGTTTATATTGAGCAGTTATGAAACACTCTTTCTGCAGAAAATGCAAGTGAACATTCAGGGCGCTAAGAGGCCTATAGTTGAAAAAGTTATATGTTCAAATAAAAACTACAAAGAAGCTATGTGTGAAACTTCTTACAGTTCTGTGCATTCAACTAACAGAGTTCAACCTTACTTTTGATTGAGCAGTTCTGAAACACCCTTTCTGTAGAAAATGCAAGTGGACATTCAGGGCGCTAAGAGGCCTATGGTGGAAAAAGGAATACCTTCAAAAAAAAACTACACAGAAGCAATCTGTGAAACTTCTTAAGGTTCTGTTCTTTAAACTAACACAGTTGAACCTTAATTTTGATTGAACAGTTCTGAAACACTCTTTCTGTAGAAAATGCAAGTGGACATACATGGCGCTTAGAGGCCTATAGAGGAAAAGGGAATATCTTCAAACAAAAACTACAAAGAACCAAGCTGTGAAACTTCTTTCTGTTCTGTGCATTCAACTCACAGATTTGAACCTAAATATTGATTGAGCAGTTCTGAAACACTCTTTCTGTAGAAAATGCAGGTGGACCTTTGGAGTGCTAACAGGCATATAGCAGAAAAAGTAATATCTTCAAATAAAAACTACACAGAAGCATTCTGTGAAACTTCTTCCTGTTCTGTGCATTCAACTAACAGAGTTTACCCTTACTTTTGATTGAGCAGTTCTGAAACACTCTTTCTGTAGAAAATGCAATTGGACATTCGGGGCGCTAAGAGGCCTATAGTGGAAAAGGAATATTTTCAAATAAAAACTACACAGAAGAAATCTGTGAAACTTCTTACTGTTCTGTGCATTCAAATAACTGAGTTGAACCTCAGTTTGATTGAGCATTTCTGAAACACCCTTTCTGTAGAAAATGCAAGGGACATTCAGGGCGCTAAGAGGCCTATGGTGGAAAAAGAATACCTTCAAATAAAATCTACACAGAAGCAATCTGTGAAACTTCTTACGGTTCTGTTCTTTAAACTAACACAGTTGAACCTTAATTTTGATTGAACAGTTCTGAAACACTCTTTCTGTAGGAAATGCAAGTGGATATAATGGGGCTTAGAGTCCTATAGTGGAAAAGGGAATATCTTCAAAAAAAACTACAAGAAGCATCTGTGAAACTTTTTTTTTTTTTTTTTTTTTTTTTTTTTTTTTTAGAAAAACTACAAGGAAGCAGTCTGTGAAACTTCTTTCTGTTCTGTGCATTCAACTAACAGTGTTGAACCTTAGTTTTGATTGAGCAGTTCTGAAAATCTCTTTCTGTAGAAAATACAAGTGGGCATTCATGGCGCTAAGAGGCCTATATTGGAAAAAGGAATAAGTTCAAATAAAAACTACACAGAAGATATCTGTGAAACTTCTCTCCGTTCTGTGCATTCAACTAACAGAGTTGAACCTTAGTTTTGATTGAGCAGTTCTGAAACACTCTTTCTGTAGAAAATGCAAGTAGACATTCCGGGCGCTGAGAGGCCCATAGTAGAAAAAGGAATATCTTCAAACAAAAACTACACAGAAGCAGTCTGTGAAACTTCTTTCTGTTCTGTGCATTCAACTAACAGAGTTGAACCTTACTTTTGATTGAGCAGTTCTGAAACACTCTTTCTGTAGAAAATGCAAGTGGACCCTCGGAGCGCTAAGAGGCCTATAGCGGAAAAAGTAATATCTTCAAATAAAAACTACACAGAAAACATTCTGTGAAACTTCTTTATGTTCTGTGTACTCAACTAACAGAGTTTAACCTTACTTTTGATTGAGCAGTTCTGAAACACTCTTTCTGTAGAAAATACAAGTGGACATTCAGGGCTCTAAGAGGTCTATAGTAGAAAAAGGAAAAAGTTCACATAAAAACTACACAGAAGCAATCTGTGAAACTTCTTACTGTTCTGTGCATTCAACTAACAGAGTTGAACCTTACTTTTGATTGAGCAGTTCTGAAACACTCTTTCTGTAGAAAATGCAATTGGACTTTCGGAGCGCTAAGAGGCCTATGGCGGAAAAATTAATACCTCCAAATACAAACTACTCAGAACATTCTGTGAAGCTCCTTTCTGTTCTTTGCATTCATGTAACAGAGTTGAACCTTACTTTTGATTGAGCAGTTCTGAAACACCTTTTCTGTAGAAAATGCAAGTGGACATTCAGGGCGCTGGGAGGCCTACAGTGGGGAAAGGAATATCTTCAAATAAAAACCAGACAGAAGCAATCTGTGAAACTTCTTACTGTTCTGTGCATTCAACTAACAGAATTGAACCTTTGTTATTATTGAGCAGTTCTGAAACACTCTTTTTGTAGAAAATGCAAGTGAACATTCATGGCGCTAAGAGGCCTATAGTTGAAAAAGGTGTATGTTCAAATAAAAACTACAAAGAAGCTATCTGTGAAACTTCTTACAGTTCTGTGCATTCAACTAACAGAGTTCAACCTTACTTTTGATTGAGCATTTCTGAAACACCCTTTCTGTAGAAAATGCAAGTGGACATTCAGGGCGCTAAGAGGCCTATAGTGGAAAAAGAATACCTTCAAATAAAAACTACACAGAAGCAATCTGCGAAACTTCTTACGGTTGTGTTCTTTAAACTAACACAGTTGAAACTTAATTGTGATTGAACAGTTCTGAAACACTCTTTCTGTAGAAAATGCAAGTGGACATACATGGGGCTTAGAGGCCTATAGTGGAAAAGGGAATATCTTCAAACAAAAACTACAAGGAAGCAGTCTGTGAAACTTCTTTCTGTTCTGTGCATTCAACTAACAGAGTTGAACCTTAGTTTTGATTGAGCAGTTCTGAAACACTCTTTCTGTAGAAAATACAAGTGGACATTCATGGCGCTAAGAGGCCTATATTGGAAAAAGGAATAAGTTCAAATAACAACTACATAGAAGATATCTGTGAAACTTCTCTCCGTTCTGTGCATTCAACTAACAGAGTTGAACCTTAGTTTTGATTGAGCAGTTCTGAAACACTCTTTCTGTAGAAAATGCAAGTAGACATTCAGGGTGCTGGGGCCCATAGTAGAAAAAGGAATATCTTCAAACAAAAACTACACAGAAGCAGTCTGTGAAACTTCTTTCTGTTCTGTGCATTCAACTAACAGAGTTGAACCTTACTTTTTATTGAGCAGTTCTGAAACACTCTTTCTGTAGAAAATGCAAGTGGACCCTCGGAGCGCTAAGAGGCCTATAGCGGAAAAAGTAATATTTTCAAATAAAAACTACACAGAAAACATTCTGTGAAACTTCTTTATGTTCTGTGTACTCAACTAACAGAGTTTAACCTTACTTTTGATTGAGCAGTTCTGAAACACTCTTTCTGTAGAAAATGCAATTGGACATTCAGGGCGATAAGAGGCCTATAGTGGAAAAGGAATATTTTCAAATAAAAACTGCACAGAAGAAATCTGTGAAACTTCTTACTGTTCTGTGCATTCAACTAACAGAGTTGAACCTCAGTTTTGATTGAGCAGTTCTGAAACACTCTTTCTGTAGAAAATACAAGTGGACATTCAGGGCGCTAATAGGACTATAGTGGAAAAAGCAAAAAGTTCACATAAAAACTACACAGAAGATATCTGTGAAACTCCTCTCTGTTCTGTTCATTCAACTAACGGAGTTGAACCTTACTTTTGATTGAGAAGTTCTGAAACACTCTTTCTGTAGAAAATGCAAGTGGACCTTCGGAGCGCTAAGAGGACTATAGCGGAAAAAAAATACCTTTAATTACAAATTACACAGAAGCATTCTGTGAAACTTATTTCTGTTCTTTGCATTCATCTAACAGAGTTGAACCTTATTTTTGATTGAGCACTTCTGAAACACCCTTTCTTTAGAAAATGCAATTGGACATTCAGGAAGCTAAGAGGCCTATAGTGGAAAAAGTTATATTTTCAAATAAAAACTGCACAGAAGCAATCTGCGAAACTTCTTATTGTTCTGTGCATTCAACTAACATAGTTGAATGGTAGTTTTTATTTAGCAGTTCTGAAACGTTCTTTCTATAGAAAATGCAAGTGGACATTCAGGGCGCTGAGAGGCCTATAGTGGGAAAAGGAATATCTTCAAATAAAAACCACACAGAAGCAATCTGTGAAACTTCTTACTGTTCTGTGCATTCAACTAACAGAGTTGAACCTTAGTTATCATTGAGCAGTTCTGAAACACTCTTTCTGTAGAAAATGCAAGTGAACATTCAGGGCGCAAGAGGCCTATAGCGGAAAAATGAATATGTTCAAATAAAAACTACACAGAAGCAATCTGTGAAACTTCTTACTGTTCTGTGCATTCAACTAACAGAGTTGAACCTTAGTTTATATTGAGCAGTTATGAAACAATCTTTCTGCAGAAAATACAAGTGAACATTCAGGGCGCTAAGAGGCCTATAGTTGAAAAATGTATATGTTCAAATAAAAACTACAAAGAAGCTATCTGTGAAACATCTTACAGTTCTATGCATTCAACTATATGGGTTCAACCTTACCTTTGATTGAGCAGTTCTGAAACACCCTTTCTGTAGAAAATGCAAGTGGACATTCTGGGCGCTAAGTGGCCTATGGTTTAAAAAGTAATACCTTCAAATAAAAACTACACAGAAGCAATCTGTGAAACTTCTTCCAGTTCTGTTCTTTAAACTAACACAGTTGAAACTTAATTTTGATTGAACTGTTCTGAAACACTCTTTCTGTAGAAAATGCAAGTGGACATACATGGCGCTAGGAGGCCTATAGTGTAAAAGGGAATATCTTCAAACAAAAACTACAAAGACGCAATCTGTGAAACTTCTTTCTGTTCTGTGCATTCAACTAACAGAGATGAACCTTAGTTTTGATTGAGCAGTTCTGAAACCCTCTTTCTGTAGAAAATACAAGTGGGCATTCAAGGCGCTAAGAGGTCTATAGTGGAAAAAGTAATAAGTTCAAATAAAAACTGCACAGAAGATATCTGTGAAACATATCTCTGTTCTGTGCATTCAACTAACAGAGTTGAACCTTAGTTTCGATTGAGCAGTTCTGAAACACACTTTCTGTAGAAAATACAAGTGGACATTCAGGGCGCTAAGAGGCCTATAGTGGAAAAAGGAATAAGTTCAAATAAAAACTACACAGAAGATATCTGTGAAACTTCTCTCTGTTCTGTGCATTCAACTAACAGATTTGAACCTTACTTTTGATTGAGCAGTTCTGAAACACCCTTTCTGTAGAAAATGCAAGTGGACATTCAGGGCGCTAAGAGGCCTATGGTGGAAAAAGGAATACCTTCAAATAAAAATTACACAGAAACAATCTGTGAAACTTCTTACGGTTCTGTTTTTTAAATTAACACAGTTGAACCTTAATTTTGATTCAACAGTTCTGAAACACTCTTTCTGTAGAAAATGCAAGTGGACATTCATGGCGCTAAGAGGCCCATAGTGGAAAAGGGAATATCTTCAAACAAAAACTACAAAGAAGCAATCTGTGAAACTTCTTTCTGTTCTGTGCATTCAACTAACAGAGTTGAACCTTAGTTTTGATTGAGCAGTTCTGAAACAATCTTTCTGTAGAAAATAGAAGTGGACATTCAGGGCGCTAAGATGCCCACAGTGGAAAAAGGAATAAGTTCAAATAAAAACTACACAGAAGATATCTGTGAAACTTCTCTCTGTTCTGTGCATTCAACTAAAAGAGATGAACCTCAGTTTTGATTGAGCAGTTCTGAAACACTCTTTCTGTAGAAAATGCAAGTGGACATTCATGGCGCTAAGAGGCCCATAGTAGAAAATGGAATATCTTCAAACAAAAACTACACAGAAGCAATCTGTGAAACTTCTTTCTGTTGTGTGCATTCAACTAACAGAGGTGAACCTTACTTTTGATTGAGCAGTTCTGAAAAACTCTTTCTGTAGAAAATGCAAGTGGACCTTCGGAGCGCTAAGAGGCCTATAGCGGAAAAAGTAATATCTTCAAATAAAAACTACACAGAAGCATTCTGTGAAACTTCTTCCTGTTCTGTGCATTCAACTAACAGAGTTTAACCTTACTTTTGATTGAGCAATTGTGAAACACTCTTTCTGTAGAAAATGCAATTGGACATTCAGGGCGCTAAGAGGCCTATAGTGGAAAAGGAATATTTTAAATAAAAACTGCACAGAAGAAATCTGTGAAACTTCTTACTGTTCTGTGCATTCAACTAACAGATTTGAACCTCAGTTTTGATTGAGCAGTTCTGAAACACTCTTTCTGTATAAAATGCAATTGGACATTTAGGGCGCTAAGAGGCCTATAGCGGAAAAATGAATATGTTCAAATAAAAACTACACAGAAGCAGTCTGTGAAACTTCTTACTGTTCTGTGCATTCAACTAACAGAATTGAACCTTAGTTTATATTGAGCAGTTATGAAACACTCTTTCTGCAGAAAATGCAAGTGAACATTCAGGGCGCTAAGAGGCCTATAGTGGAAAAAGGAATACCTTCAAATAAAAACTACACAGAAACAATCTGTGAAACTTCTTACTGTTCTGTGCATTCAACTAACATAGTTGAACGGTAGTTTTTATTGAGCAGTTCTGAAACACTCTTTCTGTAGAAAATGCAACTGGACATTCAGGGCGCTGAGAGGCCTATAGTGGGAAAAGGAATATCTTCAAATAAAAACCACACAGAAGCAATCTGTGAAACTTCTTACTGTTCTGTGCTTTCAACTAACAGAGTTGCACCTTAGTTATTATTGAGCAGTTCTGAAACACTCTTTCTGTAGAAAATGCAAGTGAACATTCAGGGCGCTAAGAGGACTACAGCGGAAAAATGAATATGTTCAAATAAAAACTACACAGAAGAAATCTGTGAAATTCTTACTGTTCTGTGCATTCAACTAACAGAGTTGAACCTTAGTTTATATTGAGCAGTTATGAAACACTCTTTCTGTAGAAAATACAAGTGGACATTCAGGGCGCTAAGAGTACTATAGTGGAAAAAGGAATAGTTCACATAAAAACTACACAGAAGCTATCTGTGAAACTTCTCTCTGTTCTGTGCATTCAAATAACGGAGTTGAACCTTACATTTGATTGAGAAGTTCTGAAACACTCTTTCTGTAGAAAATGCAATTGGACATTCGTAGCGCTAAGAGACCTACAGCGGAAAAAGTAATACCTTCAAATACAAACTACACAGAAGCATTCTGTGAAACTTCTTTCTGTTCTTTGCATTCATCTAACAGAGTTGAACCTTACTTTTGATTGAGCACTTCTGAAACACCCTTTCTATAGAAAATGCAATTGGACATTCAGGGAGCTAAGAGGCCTATAGTGGAAAAAGGAATAAGTTCAAATAAAAACTACACAGAATATATCTGTGAAACTTCTCTCTGTTCTGTGCATTCAACTAACAGAGTTGAACCTTAGTTTTGATTGAGCAGTTCTGAAACACTGTTTCTGTAGAAAATGCAAGTGGACATTCATGGCGCTAAGAGGCCCATAGTAGAAAAACGAATATCTTCAAACAAAAACTACACAGAAGCAATCTGTGAAACTTTTTTCTGTTCTGTGCATTCAACTAACAGAGTTGAACCTTACTTTTGATTGAGCAGTTTTGAATCACTCTTTGTGTAGAAAATGCAAGTGGAAATTCGGAGCGATAAGTGGCCTAGAGCGGAAAAAGAAATATCTTCAAATAAAAACTTCACAGAATCATTCTGTGAAACTTCTTTGTGTTCTGTGCATTCAACTAACAGAGTTTAACCTTACTTTTGATTGAGCAGTTCTGAAACACTCTTTCTGTAGGAAATGCAATTGGACATTCAGGACGCTAAGAGGCCTGTAGTGGAAAAGGAATATTTTCAAATAAAAACCGCACAGAAGAAATCTGTGAAACTTCTTACTGTTCTGTGCATTCAACTAACAGAGTTGAACATCAGTTTTTATTGAGCAGTTCTGTAACACTCTTTCTGTAGAAAATGCAAGTGGACTTTCGGAGCGCTAAGAGGCCTGTAGCGGAAAAAGTAATATCTTCAAATAAAAACTACACAGAATCATTCTGTGAAACTTCTTTCTGTTCTTTGCATTCATCTAACAGAGTTGAACCTTACTTTTGATTGAGCACTTCTGAAACTCCCTTTCTATAGAAAATGCAATTGGACATTCACGGAGCTAAGAGGCCTATAGTGGAAAAGGTAATATTTTCAAATAAAAACTGCACAGAAGCAATCTGCTGAACTTCTTTCTGTTCTGTGCATTCAAATAACATAGTTGATCGGTAGTTTTTACTGAGCAGTTCTGAAACACTCTTTCTGTAGAAAATGCAAGTGGACATTCTGGGCGCTAAGAGGCCTATAGCGGAAAAATGAATATGTTCAAATAAAAACTACACAGAAGCAATCTGTGAAACTTCTTTCTGTTCTGTGCATTCAACTAACAGAGTTCAACCTTACTTTTGATTGAGCAGTTCTGAAACACCATTTCTGTAGAAAATGCAAGTGGACATTCAGGGCGCTAAGAGGCCTGTGGTGGAAAAAGTAACACCTTCAAATAAAAACTACACAGAATCAATCTGTGAAACTTCTTACGGTTCTGTTCTTAAACTAACACAGTTGAACCTTAATTTTGATCGAAATGTTCTGAAACAATCTTTCTGTAGAATATGCAAGTGGACATTCTTGGCGCTAAGAGGCCTATAGTGGAAAAGGGAATATCTTCAAACAAAAACTACAAAGAAGAAATCTGTGAAACTTCTTTCTGTTCTGTGCATTCAACTAACAGAGTTGAACCTTAGTTTTGATTGAGCAGTTCTGAAACACTCCTTCTGCAGAAAATACAAGTGGACATTCAGGGCGCTAAGAGGCCTGTAGTGGAAAAAGTAATAAATTCAAATAAAAACTACACAGAAGATATCTGTGAAACTTCTCTCTGTTCTTTGCATTCAACTAACAGGGTTGAACCTTACTTTTGATTGAGCCGTTCTGAAACTCTCTTTCTGTAGAAAATGCAAGTGGATCTTCGGAGTGCTAAGAGGCCTATAGCGGAAAAAGTAATATCTTCAAATAAAAACTACACAGAAACATTCAATGAAACTTCTGTCTGTTCTGTGCATTCAACTAACAGAGTTTAACCTTACTTTTGATTGAGCAGTTTGGTAAAACTCTTTCTATAGAAAATGCAATTGGACATTCAGGGCGCTAAGAGGCCTATAGTGGAAAAGGAATATTTTCAAATAAAAACTGCACAGAAGAAACCTGTGAAACTTCTTACTATTCTGTGCATTCAACTAACAGAGTTGAACCTCGGTTTAGATTGAGCAGTTCTGAAATACTCTTTCTGTAGAAAATACAAGTGGACATTCAGGGCGCTAAGAGGACTATAGTGGAAAAAGGAAAAAAGTTCACATAAAAACTACACAGAAGCTATCTGTGAAACTTCTCTCTGTTCTGTGCATTCAACTTACGGAGTTGTACCTTACCTTTGATTGAGAGGTTCTGAAACACTCTTTCTGAAGAAAATGCAAGTGGACCTTCTGAGCGCTAAGAGGCCTATAGCGGAAAAAGTAATACCTTCAAATAAAAACTACACAGAAGCATTCTGTGAAACTCCTTTCAGTTCTTTGCATTCATCTAACAGAGTTGAACCTTACTTTTGATTGAGCACTTCTGAAACACCCTTTCTATAGAAAATGCATTTGGACATTCAGGGAGCTAAGAGGCCTATAGTGGAAAAAGGAATATTTTCAAATAAAAACTGAACAGAAGCAATCTGCGAAACTTCTTACTGTTCTGTGCATTCAACTAACAGATTTGAACCTTAGTATATGTTCAGCAGTTATGAAAATCTCTTTCAGCAGAAAATGCAAGTGAACATTCAGGGCGCTAAGAGGCCTATAGTTGAAAAATGTATATGTTAAATAAAAACTACAAAGAAGCTCTCTGTGAAACTTCTTACAGTTCTGTGCATTCAACTAACAGAGTTCAACCTTACGTTTGATTGAGCAGTTCTGAAACACCCTTTCTGTAGAAAATGCAAGTGGACATTCAGGGTGATAAGAGGCCTATGGTGGAAAAAGGAACACCTTCAAATAAAAACTACACAGAAGCAATCTGTGAAACTTCTTATGGTTCTGTTCTTTAAACTAACACAGTTGAACCTTAATTTTCATCGAACAATTCTGAAACAATCTTTCTGTAGAAAATGCAAGTGGACATTCATGGCGCTAAGAGGCCTATAATAGAAAAGGGAATATCTTCAAACAAAAACTACAAAGAAGCAATCTGTGAGACTTCTTTCTGTTCTGTGCATTCAACTAACAGAGTTGAACCTTAGTTTTGATTGAGCAGTACTGAAACACTCTTTCTGTAGAAAATACAAGTGGACATTCAGGGCGCTAAGAGGCCTATAGTGGAATTAGGAATAAGTTCAAATAAAAACTACACAGAACATATCTGTGAAACTTATCTCTGTTCTGTGCATTCAACTAACAGAGTTGAACCTTAGTTTTGATTGAGCAGTTCTGAAACACTCTTTCTGTAGAAAATGCAAGTGGACATTCATGGCGCTAAGAGGCCCATAATAGAAAAAGGAATATATTCAAACAAAAACTACACAGAAGCAATCTGTGAAACTTCTTTCTGTTCTGTGCATTGAACTAACAGAGTTGAACCTTACCTTTGATTGAGCAGTTCTGAAACACTCTTTCTGTAGAAAATTCAAGTTGACCTTCGGAGCGCTAAGAGGCCTATAGCGGAAAAAGTAATATCTTCAAATAAAAACTACACAGAAGCATTCTGTGAAACTTCTTTCTGTTCTGTGCATTCAACTAACAGAGATTAACCTTACTTTTGATTGAGTAGTTCTGAAACACTCTTTCTGTAGAAAATGCAATTGGACATTCAGGGCGCTAAGAGGCCTATAGTGGAAAAGGTATATTTTCACATAAAAACTGCACAGAAGAAATCTGTGAAACTTCTTACTGTTCTGTGCATTCAACTAACAGAGTTGAACCTCAGTTTTGATTGAGCAGTTCTGAAACACTCTTTCTGTAGAAAATACAAGTGGACATTCAGGGCGCTAATAGGACTATAGTGGAAAAAGTAAAATGTTCACATAAAAACTACACAGAAGATATCTGAGAAACTTATCTCTGTTCTGTGCATTCAACTAACGGAGTTTAACCTTACTTTTGATTGAGAAGTTCTGAAACACTCTTTCTGTAGAAAATGCAAGTGGACCATCGGAGCGCTAAGAGGACTATAGCGCAAAAAGTAATACCTTCAAATACAAATTACACAGAAGCATTCTGTGAAACTTCTTTCTGTTCTTTGCATTCATCTAACAGAGTTGAACCTTACTTTTGATTGAGCACTTCTGAAACACCCTTTCTGTAGAAAATGCAATTGGACATTCAGGGAGCTAAGAGGCCTATAGTGGAAAAAGGAATAAGTTCAAATAAAAACTACACAGAATATATCTGTGAAACTTCTCTCAGTTCTGTGCTTTCAACTAACAGAGTTGAACATTAGTTTTGATTGAGCAGTTCTGAAACACTGTTTCTGTAGAAAATGCAAGTGGACATTCATGGCGCTAAGAGGCCCATAATAGAAAAAGGAATATATTCAAACAAAAACTACACAGAAGCAATCTGTGAAACTTCTTTCTGTTCTGTGCATTCAACTAACAGAGTTGAACCTTACTTTTGATTGAGCAGTTCTGAATCACTCTTTGTGTAGAAAATGCAAGTGGAACTTCGGAGCGCTAAGAGGCCTAGAGCGGAAAAAGAAATATCTTCAAATAAAAACTTCACAGAATCATTCTCTGAAACTTCTTTCTGTTCCGTGCATTCAACTAACAGAGTTTAACCTTACTTTTGATTGAGCAGTTCTGAAACACTCTTTCTGTAGGAAATGCAATTGGACATTCAGGACGCTAAGAGGCCTGTAGTGGAAAAGGAATATTTTCAAATAAAAACCGCACAGAAGAAATCTGTGAAACTGCTTACTGTTCTGTGCATTCAACTAACAGAGTTGAACATCAGTTTTTATTGAGCAGTTCTGAAACACTCTTTCTGTAGAAAATGCAAGTGGACAATCATGGCGCTAAGAGGCCCATAGTAGAAAAAGGAATATCTTCAAACAAAAACTACACAGAAGCAATCTGTGAAACTTCTTTCTGTTCTGTGCATTCAACTAACAGAGTTGAACCTTACTTTTGATTGAGCAGTTCTGTAACACTCTTTCTGTAGAAAATTCAAGTGGACTTTCGGAGCGCTAAGAGGCCTGTAGCGGAAAAAGTAATATCTTCAAATAAAAACTACTCAGAATCATTCTGTGAAACTTCTTTCTGTTCTTTGCATTCATCTAACAGAGTTGAACCTTACTTTTGATTGAGCACTTCTGAAACTCCCTTTCTATAGAAAATGCAATTGGACATTCACGGAGCTAAGAGGCCTATAGTGGAAAAGGTAATATTTTCAAATAAAAACTGCACAGAAGCAATCTGCTGAACTTCTTTCTGTTCTGTGCATTCAAATAACATAGTTGAACGGTAGTTTTTATTGAGCAGTTCTGAAACACTCTTTCTGTAGAAAATGCAAGTGGACATTCAGGGCGCTGAGAGTCGTATAGCGGAAAAATGAATATGTTCAAATAAAAACTACACAGAAGCAATCTGTGAAACTTCTTTCTGTTCTGTGCATTCAACTAACAGAGTTCAACCTTACGTTTGATTGAGCAGTTCTGAAACACCATTTCTGTAGAAAATGCAAGTGGACATTCAGGGCGCTAAGAGGCCTGTGGTGGAAAAAGGAACACCTTCAAATAAAAACTACACAGAAGCAATCTGTGAAACTTCTTACGGTTCTGTTCTTTAAACTAACACAGTTGAACCTTAATTTTGATCGAACAATTCTGAAACAATCTTTCTGTAGAAAATGCAAGTGGACATTCATGGCGCTAAGAGGCCTATAATAGAAAAGGGAATATCTTCAAACAAAAACTACAAAGAAGCAATCTGTGAGACTTCTTTCTGTTCTGTGCATTCAACTAACAGAGTTGAAACTTAGTTTTGATTGAGCAGTTCTGAAACACTCTTTCTCTAGAAAATACAAGTGGACATTCAGGGCGCTAAGAGGCCTACAGTGGAAAAAGTAATAAGTTCAAATAAAAACTACACAGAAGTTATCTGTGAAACTTCTCTCTGTACTGTGTATTCAACTTACAGAGTTGAACCTTAGTTTTGATTGAGCAGTTCTGAAACACTCTTTCTGTAGAAAATGCAAGTGGGCATTCATGGCACTAAGAAGTCCATAGTAGAAAAAGGAATATCTTCAAACAAAAACTACACAGAAGCAATCTGAGAAACTTCTTTCTGTTCTGTGCATTCAACTAACAGAGTTGAACCTTACATTTGATTGAGCAGTTATGAAACTCTCTTTCTGTAGAAAATGCAAGTGGACCTTCGGAGCGCTATGAGGCCTATAGAGGAAAAAGAAATATCTTCAAATAAAAACTACACAGAAGCATTCTGTGAAACTTCTTTCTGTTCTGTGCATTCAACTAACAGAGTTTAACCTTCCTTTTGATTGAGCAGTTCTGAAACACGCTTTGTGTACAAAATGCAATTGGACATTCAGGGCGCTAAGAGGCCTATAGTGGAAAAGGAATATTTTCAAATAAAAACTGCACAGAAGAAACCTCTGAAACTTCTTACTGTTCTGTGCATTCAACTAACAGAGTTGAACCTTAGTATATGTTGAGCAGTTATGAAAAACCCTTTCAGCAGAAAATGCAAGTGTACATTCAGGGCGCAAAGAGGCCTATAGTTGAAAAATGTATATGTTCAAATAAAAACTACAAAGAAGCTATATGTGAAACTTCTTACAGTTCTGTGCATTCAACTAACAGAGTTCAACCTTACATTTGATTGAGCAGTTCTGAAACACCCTTTCTGTAGAAAATGCAAGTGGACATTCGGAGCGCTAAGAGGCCTATAGCGGAAAAAGTAATATCTTCAAATAAAAACTACACAGAAACATTCTGTGATACTTCTCTCTGTTCTGTGCATTCAACTAACAGAGTTTAACCTTACTTTTGATTGAGCAGTTTGGTAAAACTCTTTCTGTAGAAAATGCAATTGGACATTCAGGGCGCTAAGAGGCCTATAGTGGAAAAGGAATATTTTCAAATAAAAACTGCACAGAAGAAACCTCTGAAACTTCTTACTGTTCTGTGCATTCAACTAACAGAGTTGAACCTCAGTTTAGATTGAGCAGCTCTGAAACACTCTTTCTGTAGAAAATACAAGTGGACATTCAGGGCGCTAAGAGGACTATAGTGGAAAATTGAAAAAAGTTCACATAAAAACTACACAGAAGCTATCTGTGAAACTTCTCTCTGTTCTGTGCATTCAACTTACGGAGTTGAACCTTACCTTTGATTGAGAAGTTCTGAAAGACTCTTTCTGTAGAAAATGCAAGTGGACATTCTGAGCGCTAAGAGGCCTATAGCATAAAAAGTAATACCTTCAAATAAAAACTACACAGAAGCATTCTGTGAAACTCCTTTCTGTTCTTTGCATTCATCTAACAGAGTTGAACCTTACTTTTGATTGAGCACTTCTGAAACACCCTTTCTATAGAAAATGCATTTGGACATTCAGGGAGCTAAGAGGCCTATAGTGGAAAAAGGAATATTTTCAAATAAAAACTGAACAGAAGCAATCTGCGAAACTTCTTACTGTTCTGTGCATTCAACTAACAGAGTTGAACCTTAGTATATGTTGAGCAGTTATGAAAAACCCTTTCAGCAGAAAATGCAAGTGTACATTCAGGGCGCAAAGAGGCCTATAGTTGAAAAATGTATATGTTCAAATAAAAACTACAAAGAAGCTATATGTGAAACTTCTTACAGTTCTGTGCATTCAACTAACAGAGTTCAACCTTACATTTGATTGAGCAGTTCTGAAACACCCTTTCTGTAGAAAATGCAAGTGGACATTCGGAGCGCTAAGAGGCCTATAGCGGAAAAAGTAATATCTTCAAATAAAAACTACACAGAAGCATTCTGTGAAACTACATTCTGTTCTGTTCATTCAACTAACAGAGTTTAACCTTACTTTTGATTGAGCAGTTCTGAAACACTCTTTCTGTAGAAAATGCAATTGGACATTCATGGCGCTAAGAGGCCTATAGTGGAAAAGGAATATTTTAAAATAAAAACTGCACAGAAGAAATCTGTGAAACTTCTTACTGTTCTGTGCATTCAAGTAACAGAGTTGAACCTCATTTTTGATTGAGCAGTTCTGAAATAATCTTTCTGTAGAAAATACAAGTGGACATTCACGGCGATAAGTGGACTATAGTGGAAAAAGGAAAAAGTTCACATAAAAACTACACAGAAGCTATCTTTGATACTTCTCTCTGTTCTGTGCATTCAACTAACGGAGTTGAACCTCACTTTTGATTGAGAAGTTCTGAAACACTCTTTCTGTAGAAAATGCAAGTGGACATTCAGAGCGCCAAGAGGCCTATAGCGGAAAAAGTAATACCTTCAAATACCAACTACACAGAAGCATTCTGTGAAACTTCTTTCTGTTCTTTGTATTCGTCTAACAGAGTTGAACCTTGCTTTTGATTGAGCACTTCTGAAACACCCTTTCCATAGAAAATGCAATTGGACATTCAGGGAGCTAAGAGGCCTATAGTGGAAAAAGGAATAATTTCAAATAAAAACTGCACAGAAGCAATCTGCGAAACCTCTTACTGTTCTGTGCATTCAACTAACAGGGTTGAAATTAAGTTCATATTGAGCAGTTATGAAACACTCTTTCTGCAGAAAATGCAAGTGAACATTCAGGGCGCTGAGAGGCCTATAGTTGAAAAAGATATATGTTCAAATAAAAACTACAAGGAAGTTATCTGCGAAACTTCTTACAGTTCTGTACATTCAACTAACAGAGTTCAACCTTACATTTGATTGAGCAGTCCTGAAACACCCTTTCTGTACAAAATGCAAGTGCACATTCAGGGTGCTAAGAGGCCTATGGTGGAAAAAGGAATACCTTCAAATAAAAACTACACAGAAGCAATCTGTGAAACTTCTTACGGTTCTGTTCTTTAAACAAACACAGTTGAATCTTAATTTTGATTGAACAGTCCTGAAACACTCTTTCTGTACAAAATGCAAGTGGACATTCATGGCGTCAAGAGGCCTATAGTGGAAAAGGGAATATCTTCAAACAAAAACTACAAAGAAGCAATCTGTGAAACTTCTTTCTGTTCTGTGCATTCAACTAACAGGGTTGAACATTAGTTTTGATTGAGCAGTTCTGAAACCCTCTTTCTGTAGAAAATACAAGTGGACATTCAGGGAGCTATGAGGCCTGTAGTGGAAAATGGAATAAGTTCAAATAAAAACTACACAGAAGATATCTCTGAAACTTCTCTCTGTTCTGTGCTTTCAACTAACAGAGTTGAACTTTAGTTTTGATTGAGCAGTTCTGAAACACTCTTTCTGTAGAAAATGCAAGTGGACATTCATGGCGCTAAGAGGCCCATAGTAGAAAAAGTAATATCTAAAAACAAAAACTACACTGAAGCAATCTGTGAAACTTCTTTCTGTTCTGTGCATTCAACTAACAGAGTTGAACTTTTCTTTTGATTGAGCAGTTCTGAAACACTCTTTCTGTAGAAAATGCAAGTGGACCTTCGGAGCGCTAAGAGGCCTATAGCGGAAAAAGTAAAATATTCAAATAAAAACTACACAGAAGCATTCTGTGAAACTACTTCCTGTTCTGTGCATTCAACTAACAGAGTTTAACCTTACTTTAGATTGAGCAGTTCTGAAAAACTCTTTCTGTAGAAAATGCAATTGGACATTCAGGTCGCTAAGAGGCCTATAGTAGAAAAGGGAATATCTTCAAACAAAAACTACAAAGAAGCAATCTGTGAAACTTCTTTGTGTTCTGTGCATTCTACTAACAGAGTTGAATCTTAGTTTTGATTGAGCAGTTCTGAAACACTCTTTCTGTAGAAAATGCAAGTGGACATTCATGGCGCTAAGAGGCCCATAATAGAAAAAGGAATATCTTCAAACAAAAACAACACAGAAGCAATCTGTGAAACTTCTTTCTGTTCTGTGCATTCAACTCACAGAGTTGAACCTAAATTTTGATTGAGCAGTTCTGAAACACTCTTTCTGTAGAAAATGCAAGTGGACCTTCGGAGCGCTAACAGGCCTATAGCGGAAAAAGTAATATCTTCAAATAAAAATTACACAGAAGCATTCTGTGAAACTTCTTCATGTTCTGTGCATTCAACTAACAGAGTTTAACCTTACTATTGATTGAGCAGTTCTGAAACGCTCTTTCTGTAGAAAATGCAAGTGGACCTTCCGAGCGATAAGAGGCCTACAGCGGAAAAATTAATATCTTCAAATAAAAACTACACAGAAGCATTCTGTGAAAACACTTTCTGTTCTGTGCATTCAACTAACAGAGTTTAACCTTACTTTTGATTGAGCAGATCTGAAACACTCTTTCTGTAGAAAATGCAACTGGAGAATCGGGGCGCTAAGAAGCCTATAGTTGAATAGGAATATTTTCAAATAAAAACTGCACAGAAGAAATCTGTGAAACTTCTCACGGTTCTGTGCATTCAACTAAAAGAGTTGAACCTCAGTTTTGATTGAGCAGTTCTGAAACACTCTTTCTGAAGAAAATACAAGTGGACGTTCAGGGCGCTATGTGGACTATAGTGGAAAAAGGATAAAGTTCACATAAAAACTACACAGAAGCTGCCTGTGAAACTTCTCTCTGTTTTGTGCATTCAACTAACGGAGTTGAACCTTACTTTTGATTGAGAAGTTCTGAAACACTCTTTCTGCAGTAAATGCAAGTGGACCTTCGGAGCGCTAAGAGGCCTATAGCGGAAAAAGTAATACCTTCAAATACAAACTACACAGAAGCATTCTGTGAAACTTCTTTCTGTTCTTTGCATTCATCTAACAGAGTTGAACCTTACTTTTGATTGAGCACTTCTGAAACACCCTTTCTATAGAAAATGCAATTGGACATTCAGGGAGCTAAGAGGCCTATAGTGGAAAAAGGAATATTTTCAAATAAAAACTGCACAGAAGCAATCTGAGAAACTTCTTACTGTTCTGTGCATTCAACTAACATAGTTGAACGGTAGTTTTTATTGAGCAGTTCTAAAACACTCTTTCTGTAGAAAATGAAAGTGGACATTCAGGGCGCTGAGAGGCCTATACTGGGAAAAGCAATATCTTCAAATAAAAACCACACAGAAGCAATCTGTGAAACTTCTTACTGTTCTGTGCATTCAACTAACAGATTTGAACCTTATTTATTATTGAGCAGTTCTGAAACACACATTCTGTAGAAAATGCAAGTGAACATTCAGGGCGCTAAGAGGCCTATAGCGGAAAAATGAATATGTTCAAATAAAAACTACACAGAAGCAATCTGTGAAAATTCCTACTGTTCTGTGCATTCAACTAACAGAGTTGAACCTTAGTTTATATTGAGCAGTTATGAAACACTCTTTCTGCAGAAAATGCAAGTGAACATTCAGGGCGCTAAGAGGCCTATAGTTGAAAAATGTATATGTTCAAATAAAAACTACAAAGAAGATATCTGTGAAACTTCTTACAGTTCTGTGCATTCAACTAACAGAGTTCAACCTTACTTTTGATTGAGCAGTTCTGAAACACCCTTTCTGTTTAAAATGAAAGTTGACATTCATGGCGCTAAGAGGCCTATAGTGGAAAAGGGAATATCTTCAATCAAAAACTACAAAGAAGCAATCTGTGAAACTTCTTTCTGTTCTGTGCATTCAACTAACAGAGTTGAACCTTAGTTTTGACTGAGCAGTTCTGAAACCCTCTTTCTGTAGAAAATACAAGTGGACATTCAGGGCGCTAAGAGGCCTAAAGTGGAAAAAGGAATAAGTTCAAATAAAAACTACACAGAAGATAACTGTGAAACTTCTCTCTGTTCTGTGCATTCAACTAACAGAGCTGAAACTTTGTTTTGATTGGGCAGTTCTGAAACACTCTTTCTGTAGAAAATGCTAGTGGACATTCATGGCGCTAAGAGGCCCAAAGTAGAAAAAGGAATATCTTCAAACAAAAACTACACAGAACCAATCTGTGAAACTTCTTTCTGTTCTGTGCATTCCACTAACAGAGTTGAACCTTACTTTTGATTGAGCAGTTCTGAAACACTCTTTCTGAAGAAAATGCAAGCGGACATTCGGAGCGCTAGAGGACTACAGCGGAAAAAGTAATATCTTTAAATAAAAACTACACAGAAGCATTCTGTGAAACTTCTTTCTGTTCTGTGCATTCAACTAACAGAGTTGAACCTTACTTTTGATTGAGCACTTCTGAAACACCCTTTCTATAGAAAATGCAATTGGACATTCAGGGAGCTAAGAGGCCTATAGTGGAAAAGGGAATATTTTCAAATAAAAACTGCACAGAAGCAATCTGCGAAACTTCTTACTGTTCTCTGCATTCAACTAACAGAGTTGAACCTCAGTTTTGATTGAGCAGTTCTGAAACTCTCTTTCTATAGAAAATACAAGTGGACATTCAGGGCGCTAAGAGGACTATAGTGGAAAAAGGAAAAAGTTCACATAAAAACTACACAGTATCTATCTGTGAAACTTCTCTCTCTTCTGTGCATTCAAATAACGGAGTTGAACCTTACTTTTGATTGAGATGTTCTGAAACACTCTTTCTGTAGAAAACGCAAGTGGACCTTCGGAGCGCTAAGAGGCCTATAGCGGAAAAATTAATACCTTCAAATACAAACAACACAGAAGCATTCTGTGAAACCTCTTTCTGTTCTTTGCATTCATCTAACAGAGTTGAACCTTACTGTTGATTGAGCACTTCTGAAACACCCTTTGTATAGAAAATGCAATTGGACATTCAGAGAGATGAGAGGCCTATACTGGAAAAAGGAATATTTTCAAATAAAAACTGCACAGAAGCAATCTGCGAAACTTCTTACTGTTCTGTGTATTCAACTAACATAGTTGAACGGCAGTTTTTATTGAGCAGTTCTGAAACACTCTTTCTGTAGAAAATGAAAGTGGACATTCAGGGCGATAAGAGGCCTATAGTGGGAAAAGGAATATCTTCAAATAAAAACCACACAGAAGCAATCTGTGAAACTTTTTACTGTTCTGTGCATTCAACTAACAGAGTTGAACCTTAGTTATTATTGAGCAGTTCTGAAACACTCTTTCTGTAGAAAATGCAAGTGAACATTCAGGGCGCTAAGAGGCCTATAGCGGAAAAATGAATATGTTCAAATAAAAATTACACAGAAGCAATCTGTGAAACTTGTAACTTGTTCTGTGTATTCAACTAACAGAGTTGAATCTTAGTTTATATTGAGCAGATATGAAACACTCTTTCTGCAGACAATGCAAGTGAACATTCAGGGCGCAAAGAGGCCTATAGTTGAAAAAGGTATATGTTCAAATAAAAACTACAAAGAAGCTATCTGTGAAACTTCTTACAGTTCTGTGCATTCAACTAACAGAGTTCATCCTTATTTTGATTGAGCACATCTTAAACACCCTTTCTGTAGAAAATGCAAGTGGACATTCAGGGCGCTAAGAGGCCTACGGTAGAAAAAGGAATACCTTCAAATAAAAACTACACAGAAGCAATCTGTGAAACTTCTTACGGTTCTGTTCTTTAAATTAACACAGTTGAACCTTAATTTTGATTGAACAGTTCTGAAACACTCTTTCTGTAGAAAATGCAAGTGGACATTCATGGCGCTAAGAGGCCTATAGTGGAAGAGGGAATACCTTCAAATAAAAACTACACAGAAGCAATCTGTGAAACTTCTTACGGTTCTGTTCTTTAAATTAACACAGTTGAACCTTAATTTTGATTGAACAGTTCTGAAACACTCTTTCTGTAGAAAATGCAAGTGGACATTCATGGCGCTAATAGGCCTATAGTGGAAGAGGGAATACCTTCAAATAATAACTACAAAGAAGCAATCTCTGAAACTTCTTTCTGTTCTGTGCATTCAACTAACAGGGTTGAACCTTACTTTTGATTGAACAGTTCTGAAACACTCTTTCTGTAGAAAATGCAAGTGGACCTTCGGAGCGCTAAGAGGCCTATAGCGGAAAAAGGAATATCTTGAAATAAAAACTACACAGAAGCATTCTGTGAAACTTCTTTCTGTTCTGTGCATTCAACTAACAGTGTTTAACCTTACTTTTGATTGAGCAGTTCTGAAACACTCTTTCTGTAGAAAATGCAATTGGACATTCAGGGCGCTAAGAGGCCAATAGTGGAAAAGGAATAATTTGAAATAAAAACTGCACAGAAGAAATCTGTGAAACTTCTTACTGTTCTCTGCATTCAACTAACAGAGTTAAACCTCAGTTTTGATTGAGCAGTTCTGAAACTCTCTTTCTATAGCAAATACAAGTGGACATTCAGGGCGCTAAAAGGACTATAGTGGAAAATGGAAAAAGTTCACATAAAAACTACACACAATCTATCTGTGAAACTTCTCTCTCTTCTGTGCATTCAACTAACGGAGTTGAACCTTACTTTTGATTGAGAAGTTCTGAAACACTCTTTCTGTAGAAAATGCAAGTGGACCTTCGGAGCGCTAAGAGGCCTATAGCGGAAAAATTAATACCTTCAAATACAAACAACACAGAAACATTCTGTGAAACTTCTTTCTGTTCTTTGCATTCATCTAACAGAGTTGAACCTTACTTTTGATTGTGCACTTCTGAAACACCCTTTGTATAGAAAATGCAATTGGACATTCAGGGAGCTGAGAGGCCTATACTGGAAAAAGGAATATTTTCAAATAAAAACAGCACAGAAGCAATCTGCGAAACTTTTTACTGTTCTTGGCATTCAACTAACATAGTTGAACGGTAGTTTTTATTGAGCAGTTCTGAAACAGTCTTTCTGTAGAAAATGAAAGTGGACATTCAGGGCGATGAGAGGCCTATAGTGGGAAAAGGAATATCTTCAAATAAAAACCACACAGAAGCAATCTGTGAAACTTTTTACTGTTCTGTGCATTCAACTAACAGAGTTGAACCTTAGTTATTATTGAGCAATTCTGAAACACTCTTTCTGTAGAAAATGCAAGTGAACATTCAGGGCGCTAAGAGGCCTGTAGCGGAAAAATGAATATGTTCAAATAAAAATTACACAGAAGCAATCTGTGAAACTTCTTACTTGTTCTGTGTATTCAACTAACAGAGTTGAATCTTAGTTTATATTGAGCAGTTATGAAACACCATTTCTGCAGAAAATGCAAGTGAACATTCAGGGCGCAAAGAGGCCTATAGTTGAAAAAGGTATATGTTCAAATAAAAACTACAAAGAAGCTATCTGTGAAACTTCTTACAGTTCTGTGCATTCAACTAACAGAGTTCAACCTTACTTTTGATTGAGCTGTTCTTAAACACCCTTTCTGTAGAAAATGCAAGTGGACATTCAGGGCGCTAAGAGGCCTACGGTGGAAAAAGGAATACCTTCAAATAAAAACTACACAGAAATAATCTGTGAAACTTCTTACGGTTCTGTTCTTTAAATTAACACAGTTGAACCTTAATTTTGATTGAACAGTTCTGAAACACTCTTTCTGTAGAAAATGCAAGTGGACATTCATGGCGCTAAGAGGCCTATACTGGAAGAGGGAATAACTTCAAATAAAAACTACAAAGAAGCAATCTGTGAAACTTCTTTCTGTTCTGTGCATTCAACTAACAGGGTTGAACCTTACTTTTGATTGAGCAGTTCTGAAACACACTTTCTGTAGAAAATGCAAGTGGACCTTCGGAGCGCTAAGAGGCCTATAGCGGAAAAAGGAATATCTTGAAATAAAAACTACACAGAAGCATTCTGTGAAACTTCTTTCTGTTCTGTGCATTCAACTAACAGTGTTGAACCTTAGTTTTGATTGAGCAGTTCTGAAACACTCTTTCTGTAGAAAATGCAATTGGACATTCAGGGCGCTAAGAGGCCTATAGTGGAAAAGGCATAATTTGAAATAAAAACTGCACAGAAGAAATCTGCGAAACTTCTTACTGTTCTGTGCATTCAACTAACATAGTTGAACGGTAGTTTTTATTGAGCAGTTCAGAAATACTCTTTCTGTAGAAAATGCAAGTGGACATTCAGGGCGCTGAGAGGCCTATAGTGGGAAAAGGAATATCTTCAAATAAAAAAAACACAGAAGCAATCTGTGAAATTTCTTACTGTTCTGTGCATTCAACTAACAGAGTTGAACCTTAGTTATTATTGAGCAGTTCTGAAACACACTTTCTGTAGAAAATACAAGTGAACATTCATGGCGCTAAGAGGCCTGTAGCGTAAAAATGAATATGTTCAAATAAAAACTACACAGAATCAATCTGTGAAACTTCTTACTGTTCTGTGCATTGAACTAACATAGTTGAACCTTAGTTTATATTGAGCAGTTATGAAACACTCTTTCTGCAGAAAATGCTAGTGAACATTCAGGGCGCTAAGAGGCCTATAGTTGAAAAAGGTATATGTTCAAATAAAAACTACAAAGATGCTATCTGTAAACTTCTTACAGTTCTGTGCATTCAACTAACAGAGTTCAACCTTACTTTTGTTTGAGCAGTTCTGAAACACCCTTTCTGTAGAAAATGCAACTGGACATTCAGGGCGCTAATAGGCCTATAGTGGAAAAAGGAATAAGTTCAAATAAAAACTACACAGAACATATCTGTGAAACTTCTCTCTGTTCTGTGCATTCAACTAACAGAGTTGAAACTTAGTTTTGATTGTGCAGTTCTGAAACCCTCTTTCTGTACAAAATGCATGTGTACATTCATGGCGCTAAGAGGCCCATAGTAGAAAAAGGAATATCTTGAAAGAAAAACTACACAGAAACATTCTGTGAAACTTCTTTCTGTTCTGCGCATTCAACTAACAGAGTTTAACCTTACTTTTGATTGAGAAGTTCTGAAACACCCTTTCTATAGAAAATGCAATTGGACATTCAGGGCGCTAAGAGACCTATAGCGGAAAAATGAATATGTTCAAATAAAAACTACACAGAAGCAATCTGTGAAACTTCTTACTGTTCTTTGCATTCAACTAACAGAGTTGAACCTTAGTTTATATTGAGCAGTTATGAAACACTCTTTCTGCAGAAAATGCAAGTGAACATTCAGGGCGCTAATAGGCATATAGTTGAAAAAGGTATATGTACAAATAAAAACTACAAAGAAGCTAACTCTGAAACTTCTTACAGTTCTGTGCATTCAAATAACAGAGTTCAACCTCAGTTTTGATTGAGCAGTTCTGAAACACTCTTTCTGTAGAAAATACAAGTGGACATTCAGGGCGCTAAGAGGACTATAGTGGAAAAAGGAAAAAGTTCACATAAAAACTACACAGAAGCTATCTGTGAAACTTCTCTCTGTTCTTTGTATTCAACTAACGGAGTTGAACCTTACATTTGATTGAGAAGTTCTGAAACACTCTTTCTGTAGAAAATGCAAATGGACCTTCGGAGCGCTAAGAGGCCTATAGCGGAAAAAGTAATACCTTCAAATACAAACTACAGAGAAGCATTCTGTGAAACTTATTTCTGTTCTTTGCATTCATCTAACAGAGTTGAACCTTACTTTTGACTGAGCACTTCTGAAACACCTTTCTATAGAAAATGCAATTGGATATTCCGGGAGCTAAGAGGATTATAGTGGAAAAAGGAATATTTTCAAATAAAAACTGCACAGAAGCAATCTGCGAAACTCCTTACTGTTCTGTGCATTCAACAAACATAGTTGAACGGTAGTTTTTATTGAGCAGTTCTGAAACACTCTTTCTGTAGAAAATGCAAGTGGACTTTCAGGGCACTGAGAGGCCTATAGTGGGAAAAGGAATATCTTCAAATAAAAACCACAAAGAAGCTATCTGTGAAACTTCTTACAGTTCTGTGCATTCAACTAACAGAGTTCAACTTTAATTTTGATTGAGCAGTTCTGAAACACACTTTCTGTAGAAAATGCAAGTGGACATTCAGGGCGCTAAGAGGCCTACGGTGGAAAAAGGAATACCTTCAAATAAAAACTACACAGAAGCAATCTGTGAAACATCTTACGGTTCTGTTCTTTAAATTAACACAGTTGAACCTTAATTTTGATTGAACAGTTCTGAAACACTCTTTCTGTAGAAAATGCAAGTGGACATTCATGGCGCTAAGAAGCCTATAGTGGAAGAGGGAATACCTTCAAATAAAAACTACAAAGAAGCAATCTGTGAAACTTCTTTCTGTTCTGTGCATTCAACTAACAGAGTTGAAACTTACTTTTGATTGAGCAGTTCTGAAACACTCTTTCTGTAGAAAATGCAAGTGGAACTTCGGAGCGCTAAGAGGCCTATAGCGGAAAAAGGAATATCTTGAAATAAAAATTACACAGAAGCATTCTGTGAAACTTCTTTCTGTTCTGTGCATTCAACTAACAGTGTTTAACCTTACTTTTGATTGAGCAGTTCTGAAACACTCTTTCTGTAGAAAATGCAATTGGACATTCAGGGCGCTAAGAGGCCTATAGTGGAAAAGGAATAATTTGAAATAAAAACTGCACAGAAGAAATCTTTGAAACTTCTTACTGTTCTGTGCATTCAACTAACAGAGTTGAACCCTAGTTTATATTGAGCAGTTCTGAAACACTCTTTCTGTAGAAAATGCAAGTGAACATTAAGGGCGCTAAGAGGCCTATAGTTGAAAAAGGTATATGTACAAATAAAAACTACAAAGAAGCTAACTGTGAAACTTCTTACAGTTCTGTGCATTCAACTAAGAGAGTTCAACCTTACTTTTGATTGAGCAGTTATGAAACACCCCTTCTGTAGAAAATGCAAGTGGACATTCAGGGCGCTAAAAGGCCTATGGTGGAAAAAGAATACCTTCAAATAAAAACTACACAGAAGCAATCTGTGAAACTTCTTACGGATCTGTTCTTTAAACTAACACAGTTGAACCTTAATTTTGATTGAACAGTTCTGAAACACTCTTACTGTTGAAAATGCAAGTGGACATTCATGGCGCTAACAGGCCCATAGTGGAAAAGGGAATATCTTCAAACAAAAACTACAAAGAAGCAATCTGTGAAACTTATTTCTGTTCTGTGCATTCAACTAACACAGTTGAACCCCAGTTTTGATTGAGCAGTTCTGAAACACTCTTTCTGTAGAAAATACAAGTGGACATTCAGGGTGCTAAGAGGACTATTGTGGAAAAAGGAAAAAGTTCACATAAAAACTACACAGAAGCTGTCTGTGAAACTTCTCTCTCTTCTGTGCTTTCAACTAACGTAGTTGAGCCTTACATTTGATTGAGAAGTTCTGAAACACTCTTTCTGTAGAAAATGCAAGTGGACATTCAGGGAGCTAAGAGGCCTATAGTGGAAAATGAATATTTTCAAATAAAAACTGCACAGAAGAAATCTGTGAAAATTCTTAGTTCTGTGCATTCAACTAATATAGTTGAACCTTAGTTTGGATTGAGCAGTTCTGAAACACTCTTTCTGTAGAAAATACAAGTGGACATTCAGGGCGCTAAGAGGCCTATAGTGGAAAAAGGAATAAGTTCAAATAAAAACTACAGAGAAGATATCTGTGAAACTACTCTCTGTTCTGTGCATTCAACTAACAGATTTGAACCTTAGTTTTGATTGGGCAGTTCTGAAACACTCTTTCTGTAGAAAATGCAAGTGGACATTCAGGGAGCTAAGAGGCCTATAGTGGAAAATGAATATTTTCAAATAAGAACTGCACAGAAGGACTCTGTGAAAATTCTTAGTTCTGTGCATTCAACTAACAGAGTTGAACCTCAGTTTTGATTGAGCGGTTCTGAAACACTCTTTCTGTTGAAAATGCAATTGGACATTCAGGGCGCTAAGAGGCCTATATTGGAAAAGGAATAATTTGAAATAAAAACTGCACAGAAGAAATCTTTGAAACTTCTTACTGTTCTGTTCATTCAACTAACAGAGTTGAACCCTAGTTTATATTGAGCAGTTCTGAAACACTCTTTCTGCAGAAAATGCAAGTGAACATTCAGGGCGCTAAGAGGCCTATAGTTGAAAAAGGTATATGTACAAATAAAAACTACAAAGAAGCTAACTGTGAAACTTCTTACAGTTCTGTGCATTCAACTAACAGAGTTCAACCTTACTTTTGATTGAGCAGTTATGAAACACCCCTTCTGTAGAAAATGCAATTGGACATTCAGGGCGCTAAAAGGCCTATGGTGGAAAAAGAATACCTACAAATAAAAACTACACAGAAGCAATCTGTGAAACTTCTTACGGATCTGTTCTTTAAACTAACACAGTTGAACCTTAATTTTGATTGAACAGTTCTGAAACACTCTTACTGTAGAAAATGCAAGTGGACATTCATGGCGCTAACAGGCCCATAGTGGAAAAGGGAATATCTTCAAACAAAAACTACAAAGAAGCAATCTGTGAAACTTATTTCTGTTCTGTGCATTCAACTAACACAGTTGAACCCCAGTTTTGATTGAGCAGTTCTGAAACACTCTTTCTGTAGAAAATACAAGTGGACATTCAGGGTGCTAAGAGGACTATTGTGGAAAAAGGAATAATTTCACATAAAAACTACACAGAAGCTGTCTGTGAAACTTCTCTCTCTTCTGTGCATTCAACTAACGTAGTTGAACCTTACATTTGATTGAGAAGTTCTGAAACACTCTTTCTGTAGAAAATGCAAGTGGACATTCAGGGAGCTAAGAGGCCTATAGTGGAAAATGAATATTTTCAAATAAAAACTGCACAGAAGAAATCTGTGAAAATTCTTAGTTCTGTGCATTCAACTAACATAGTTGAACCTTAGTTTGGATTGAGCAGTTCTGAAACACTCTTTCTGTAGAAAATACAAGTGGACATTCAGGGCGCTGAGAGGCCTATAGTGGAAAAAGTAATAAGTTCAAATAAAAACTACAGAGAAGATATCTGTGAAACTACTCTCTGTTCTGTGCATTCAACTAACAGATTTGAACCTTAGTTTTGATTGAGCAGTTCTGAAACACTCTTTCTGTAGAAAATGCAAGTGGACATTCAGGGAGCTAAGAGGCCTATAGTGGAAAAAGGAATACCTTCAAATAAAAACTACACAGAAATAATCTGTGAAACTTCTTACGGTTCTGTTCTTTAAATTAACACAGTTGAACCTTAATTTTGATTGAACAGTTCTGAAACACTCTTTCTGTAGAAAATGCAAGTGGACATTCATGGCGCTAAGAGGCCTATATGGAAGAGGAATAACTTCAAATAAAAACTACAAAGAAGCATCTGTGAAACTTCTTTCTGTTCTGTGCATTCAACTAACAGGGTTGAACCTTACTTTTGATTGAGCAGTTCTGAAACACCTTTCTGTAGAAAATGCAAGTGGAACTTCGGAGCGCTAAGAGGCCTATAGCGGAAAAAGGAATATCTTGAAATAAAACTACACAGAAGCATTCTGTGAAACTTCTTTCTGTTCTGTGCATTCAACTAACAGTGTTGAACCTTAGTTTTGATTGAGCAGTTCTGAAACACTCTTTCTGTAGAAAATGCAATTGGACATTCAGGGCGCTAAGAGGCCTATAGTGGAAAAGGCATAATTTGAAATAAAAACTGCACAGAAGAAATCTGCGAAACTTCTTACTGTTCTGTGCATTCAACTAACATAGTTGAACGGTAGTTTTTATTGAGCAGTTCAGAAATACTCTTTCTGTAGAAAATGCAAGTGGACATTCAGGGCGCTGAGAGGCCTATAGTGGGAAAAGGAATATCTTCAAATAAAAAAAACACAGAAGCAATCTGTGAAATTTCTTACTGTTCTGTGCATTCAACTAACAGAGTTGAACCTTAGTTATTATTGAGCAGTTTCTGGAAACACACTTTCTG